>NW_006921871.1:3749517-3754171 GCF_000298275.1 Orycteropus afer afer | reverse complement strand
ATGGGGAGGAAGTGGGAGGGGAGCTGCTGCATTGTAAATTTTGGTCAATGACATGAGACAAAGTATATGTGAACTGCTGTATTAAAAGTGAATTTATTCCGTAAATCTTCACCCAAATCCTAATTAAAAAAAAAAAAAAAATGACATTAGGGTTAATTTGGTCAAATGCTGCTGTCAGGTCAAGTAATCCGCTCTGCATAGATTTTTTAAAATTTAAACAAGGCGTCTGAGAATTTAATCTCATTGAAGAGAGCAACACAGAAGGTGTGACAGATTTTAGGCCCATGAAATTTGCGTTCATAAAGATGTGGCCAGAACACAAATATTTACAGAGATCACAGGAGGGGTAGTTAAGGGAATATATAAGGATGGGTGATTTTGCATTTGTCAAATTACATTTCTTGGACTGTTTATGGACTTTATAGTTCACAATGTCAGCATGTAACCAGAAAGTGAATAACTCCTGTCTTGGGCTATCTCCCACCACAGCTCACAGAGAAGGGAGAGTGTCACCATTTTCCCCTAGAAGCTGTGGCTTCAATTCTTGTCCTTAGGTGTCTTTCTATCCATAGATAGTATATCTGGGAACAGAGTACTCAGGATCAACTTCAACTGCTTTCCCTCCTGTGACACTTGCCATGCCAATTTCCACCCTCTGCCAGGCCTCTGGTGCTCAGGGTCAGTGCAGCCGGGCTCAGATTTGGAGCCACTTGGCACACTAGGACATTGGAGAAGCTTCAAGACTAATTATGGTCCTGTTGACAGGGAAATATTGTAGGAAAACAGTTTAGAGAAAGCGAGTGAGAGAAAAAGGGAAAGAAAAAGAACCACGAAAAGAGAATAGAGAATAATAATAACAAAACCCACAAACATAAACCACATCTCTGGTTTGGGAGAATAGTGTACATCATAATTCTATTAAAACAAGAAAGATTTTTACAATTTCAAGATGATTTAAGTTCACATGATCTAACTCCATTGTACAGATAATTGACTGTGATGAAGGGAGGTTAAACAATGTAACTTACATTAAGTGACAACATCATTCTTTACCATAGTTACTAGGTGAACCGAACTTTGGCAAGTTTCAAGGTGCTTTCAAAATTCACCCGAAGTATCATCCAGAGAGGGAGCTCTGGTAGCGTAGTGCCTGAGGCACTTGGCTGCTAACCAGAAGGCTGGCGGTTCAAACCCACCAGCCACTCCTCGGAAGGAAGGTTGGGCAATCTACTTCCATAGTGATACTGCCTCGGAAACCCAAAGAGGGGTCGCTATGAGTCAAATCCGACTCGAGGGCACACAACAACAACAACAAATCATCTGGAGAAAGACTTAGAGGAAGGGGAAAAGTTGACGTTAAATAAAAGATGGCAAAAATCCCCAGAATCTCTTCCCTCCCCTGTTGATGCTGGATTAAGTTATTGAAAGTTTTTTTGTTTTTGTTTTATTTTTCTCTCCTATTTGGGAGAGAGTGTAATCCTCCAAAAACAGTCCAATGGTCGTTTATACAATATGAACTGCAAAAAGGAGAAACATTGAGCCTCCTACTTTCACAAGAATTTTAGTGTCTGGTGGCAGAGTGCTTAAGCCCTTGACTGCTAACTGAAAGGTTGGGGGTTCGAACCCAGCATCTGCTCCATGGGAGAAAGATGTGGCAGTCTGCTTCTGTAAAGATTTACAGCCTTGAAAACCCTATGGGGCAATTTTACTCTGTTCTATAAGGTCACTATGAGTTGGAATGGACTAGATGGCAATGAGTTTTCTTCATAGAATAGGAAGGAAGATGCATAGATGACTTTTAGAAGACATATGTCAGGAAGTAAACATTAATTATGATAGAATATAGACTAGGGAAAGATTCTGGACAGTTTTCGTTTTTCAAGGTAAGGGAAAAATAGAAGTGGTAGAAAGCCATAGTGGACTGCCTTAGTTTTTACAATGACTGTTTTTTTCTTTATTTTCCTTCTAAAAACAGCATCACTAGTTTGAGACCGCAGAAGAATACTATACTCCTGTTAATGACTGATTTAGGATTTGCCAGTAAGGATAGGATGTAGGAAAGAAATGAATGTTTATATGAGTAAAATTCTACCTATTCTAAATCTTATGGTTTATTTTATTCTACTGTTTTCTTATGGGTTTTGTTCTTTACAGTAGGTTTTTTCCCTCTAAATACATATGCTTTTTACAAAAGCATAACACAAACAAACAAACAAACAAAAATCTGTTGCTTCATTGAACACTTTCAGCAATGTTAGGATTAGAAAACACCTGTGCTCTAAAATTGATGTATTCATGTCAAAAGTAAAGAAATTGAAACTCCAAAGGGTTGAATAATACCTATATCCATGAAGATGAAGTAGTGACTACATACCAATTGTTCTTTCAAAGTCATAACTACTCCTAAACTCACTGCTGTCAAGTCAGATCCGACTCATAGCAACCCCTCCTTGGCTTTCTGAGGCAGTATCACTATGGAAGTAGATTGCCCAACCTTCCTTCTGAGGAGGGGCTCATGGGTTTGAACTGCCAGGCTTCTGGTTAGCAGTCAAGTGCCTTAGGCACTATGCCACCAACCACTCCCAGTACTCTACAATAAAAAACAAAATAAAAAAATGAAACCAAAAACTTTTACAGTGAAGTCAATTCTGACTCACAACGACTCTACAGGACTCTACAGAGTAGAACTGCCCTGAGAGTTTCCAAGGTTGTAAATCTTTATAGAAGTATATTGCCATATATTTCTTCTGAGGAGTGACTGGTAGGTTCCAACCACCCACCTTTTTGTTAGCAGCAGATCAATTAACCAGTGCCCAGTTTAGTATGCATAGGAATCGATAGGAAAGCTTGTTAAAGATACAGATTTCTGGGCCCATCTTTGGAGACTTGATTCTCTGTCAGACACATATCCCAAGAATTTGCAATACTAATGAGTATCTGGCTCATTCTTATCCATAATTTGATCTGTAGCATATGGGAATTCCAAATTCAGATTTCGCCTTCAGAAAAGCCCTGTCAACAAAAATTTTAATGAACAGAAATGGGGAGCTTCCTTTTCCATCCTTAAAAATAAAAACAAAACACCATGATATTAGCACTGTTCACCATGAGAGATACTAAAGGAGAGTACTATCATACTGGAAACAAGAAAAATGCAAGTGTTTTAGAACCATTCACTAAGCAAGTATTTCCCAAATTGGATTTCAAAAAATTGAGTTGAAGATATTTTTGAGTACGAAGATTAATGAATACAGAACAAATGGACAAATAGCAGCATTTAACATATTTTATACTCATACCCACAGATAGATAGATAGAGCAGTTGGAAGAATTGGTCCCCACCTTAGTGCTGTGATTAGAAAACATGAATATGCAAATAGCCACTCAGACTCATCTGGTATCCTAAGAAGTCATTTGTACTGAGATGAGTTTTCCTAGGATGGCTCTCTAGACCTCTGGAGAGGCTAGCTTTTCTTTACAAAATCAGAATTTGCTGAAATCAAATCAAAGCTGCCCTAATTGTTTAAGACAATAAATTCAACTAGAATGGAATCCCCAGTACATTTCATGCATGACAGTGACTCATGAAGATGAAAGGAGAGCATGCTGAACAGAAATCCTACAGCCATTTTTTCCCTCCCAGCTGGTTTCTAGGTCAGTGAGGCTAGGGTCAAAGGGTAGCAATGATAAAACACGCTCATTTCAGAGAAATTTCTTTCTAATTTATAATGCCAGTCTCTCCTTGCCTCTCTCTTTCTGGCTTTTTTTTTTTTCTTAACATTTTCTTAGCTTTTTCGTGTACTAAATATTTCTCTTACTTTAACAGAAGTATAATTTACTGTTCAGTCTAATTCAATCTCAAGATGAGTTTCAAGGTTAATAAGGAATGATTCTATCAGGATGATGGTGGTAAGGACAATGGCTTTTACTAAACAGAAATTGCTATTGTTGGTGTGTGCCATCAAAGTAGATTCCAACACGTGGAGAACTTAAAGGACAAAGTAGAACCGTCCCATAGGGTTTTCTAAACTGTCATCAGAAGCAAATCATCTAGTCTTTCTCCTACAGAGCTGCTGATGCTTTCAACTGCTGAACTTCTGGTTAGCAGCTGAGAGCTGAACCCTTGTTCCACCAGGGTGAACAAATATTTTTGGTGGCTAGTTGATGAAAAACATTAATCAATAAAGCCACAGCCAATGGTCAAGTCAATTAGAAGCAGGAAATAAAAGGAGGGAAGGAAAGAGGGAGGGTGGGAGGAAAAAAGGAAGGAAAGAAGGAAGGAAAGATGAAAGGAAGGAAGGGGCATAGGAAGATAGAAAAATGGAGGGAGGAAAGGAATGGAGAAGAGGAGAGAAGAAGGAAAAGAACAAAAGGAAAAAATAGAAATCCTTGTGTGTAGCTAAGGTAAATTAATAGACTATGAGAAAGTTTTGCTTGCCACTGAGTATGCTTTCTTTCGTATTTTTTAAAAATTATTATATAAATAACAAGTCCTTATCTTTTCAACTAAAGAGCCTAGTGGCTCTGGTAGCATAGTGGCTAAGACACTTGCTTGCTGACCAGATGGCTGGCGGTTCAAACCCACCAGCCACTCCTTGGAAGGAAGGTTGGGCAATCCTACTTCTGTAGTGATACTGCCTTGGAAACCCAAGGA
>NW_006921871.1:3738473-3749027 GCF_000298275.1 Orycteropus afer afer | reverse complement strand
TCGGAAGGAAGGTTGGGCAATCCTACTTCCGTAGTGATACTGCCTCAGAAACCCAAGGAGGGGTCGCTATGAGTCGGGGCCGACTCGACGGCATAAAACAACAACAACAACATATATATATATATATATATTTTAAATTGTAATTTGGGTGAGAGTTTCAGAGCAAACTGGTTTTCCACTCAACAATCCATACTCTTTTGTTTTGTGACTTATACTGCAATGTCCACACTATAACAGCATTCCTCCCACTTCCTTCCTGAGCTCACTCCTTCCCTTGGTTCTTTGTCCGACCCCTCCCACCTTCCTAGCTCTATCCCTGGGCAAATGCTGTCTTCTTGATCTCATATGCTTGATTGTTCTAATGAGTGCATACTCCCCTAATGTTACTGCTCACCTTATAAGCTTGTCTATTTTTTGGCTGACAGTTGAGTCACAGGAGTTAAATTCAGTCCCTAGCTTAAAGCTATGGACTTAATGCCCCTAGCTTATGGTCTAAGGTCCAAAGTCTCAGGGGTTTCACCAGTCTTCATCAGACTAGTAAGCTTGGCCTTTTTTATATAAGATGAATTCCCATAAGTGAATTACTGGGTTAAATTCATAAGTATTTTTATAGATCTGGAAATAATCTGCCAAACTATTCTTCAAAAGGCTTGTACTAATTTTCACATTGTCTCCAGCATGCGATGTTCTATTACATCTTCTTTGGTGTGAACATGCTGTTTTTTCTATCTGGGGATGCCCTTTTCCCAATTTATTTTAAATTCTGGTAAACTCCTACACAATGATTTGTACCAAGCCCAAATGCTATTCTTTCATGCAGCACTTCCCAAACTCCCAAAGAAGAGTTAGTCATTATTTCCATTGTGTTCCCATACTACTTTATCATAATACTATTTTTAGCACAAATGGTTCTGGGTTTTTGTTGTATTTACTTGTATATTTTCTTCTTCCTAGATTATTAACACTCAACAGTAGGGCCTCTACCCATTTTTTTTTTTTTTAGAAGTTCAACCTTTAGCACAGGTCCTGGTATATATTTGTTGTTGTTGTTATTTGCCGTCGAGTCGGCCCCGACTCATAGCGACCCCTCCTTGGGTTTTCTAGGCAGTATCACTACGGAAGTAGGATTGCCCAACCTTCCTTCCGAGGAGTGGCTGATGGGTTTGAACCACCAGCCTTCTGGTTAGTAGTCAAGTGTCTTAGGCACTATGCTACCAGAACTCATATTAGGCATTCAATAAATGCAAATGAGTTTTGAATGAATAAATGTGCCAATGTGCTGCTAAAGCCCAAGCCTATTGTTGTATCTCTTGGTAAACAGTCCTTTTTCATCAACTCTATCGAAGGCTATCTATTCATAAAGTTTTCAGTGGTCAATTTTTTTAGAAGTAGATCTTCAGGCTCTTCTTCCCAGTTCACCTTTGTCTGGAAGCTCTGCTGAAATCTGCCCCCTGTGGTTGACCATGCTGGTATTTGCAATACCAATGGCACGGATTCCAGCACAATAGCAACTTGCAAGCCACCACAATGTGACAAACTGACAGATGAGCAGTGAACGCGTCAAAATGAGAAGAAACAGCTGCAAATATTCATTACCAATGGGGACATGGAATGTATAAAGTATGAATCTAAGAAAATTGGAAGTCATCAAAAATGAAATGGCACATATAAAGATTGATATCATAGGCATTATTGAGGTGAAATGAACTGGTATTGAACATTTGGAATCAGACAACTGTGTGGTCTACTATGTCTGAAATATCAAAACGAAAAGGAATGCCATTGCATTCATACTCAAAAAAAGAACATTTCAAAATCTATCCTGCAGTGTAGATCTGGAAACAATATGCCAAACTGTCCTTCAAAAGGCTTGTTCTAATTTTCACATTGTCTCCAGCATGCAATATTCTATTACATCTTCTTTGGTGTGAACACACTGTTTTTTCTATCTCAGGATGATAGGAAAATATCCATATATATATAAGAAACACTAGATAATATGACTATCATTCAAACTTACATACTGAACACTCATGCCAAAGATGAAGAAATTGAAAGTTTTTCCCAAACACTACTTTCTGAAACTGAAAAGAAACATGTACTCAAAGTGCATTGATAATTACTAGTGTTTGAAATGTGAGAGTTTGCAACAAAGAAGGAGCATCTGTAGCTAGAAAATATGACCGTGGTGACAGAAACAACACCAAGGATTGTATGGTAGAATTTTGCAAGACCAATGACTATGAGTCGGGGCCGACTCCACGGCACATAACAACAACAACAACAACAACAAATGACTTATTCAATGGAAATACTTTTTTTCAGCAACATAAACAGCAACCATATACAAAGACTCTGCTGGATAGAATACACATGAATCAAATAGACATTGGTGGAAAGAGACAACGGAGAATCATCAGTCAGAAGGCCAGGTACCAACTGCAGAACAGACCATCAAAGACTAACATGTAAGTTCAAATTTAAGCTGAAAAAAATTAAAACAAGTCAATGAGAGTCAACATATGACCTTGTGTATATCCCAACTAAATTTTGAGAGCATCTCAAGAATAGGTTTGATGCACTGAAATCTAATGACTGGACACCAGACGAGTTGTGGGATGACATCAAGGACATTATCATGAAGAAATGAGAAAGTTATTAAAAAGACAAGAAATAAAGAAAACAGCAACATGGATGTCAGAGGAGACTCCAAAACTTGCTCTTGAATGTGGAGTAGCTAAAGCAAATAGAAAAATAATGCAGTGAAGTAAAAGAGCTGCACAGAAGATTTCAAAGTGCAGCTCAAGATGACAAAGTAAAGTATTATAATGAAATGTGTAAGGGCCTAGAGTTAGAAAACCTAAAGGGAAGAATATTCTCAACATTTTTCAAGCTGAAAGAATGGAAGAAACCATTCAAGTGTTGAGATCCAATATTGAAGATTTCTGTGGGCAAAATATTGAATGACACAGAAAACAGCAAAATAAGATAGAAGGGACACACACAGTCACTGTACAAAAAAGATGAAGTCAATGTTCATCTATTTCAGGAGGTAACATATGGTCAGGAACCAACAGAATTTAAGAAGGAAGTGCAAGCTGTACTGAAGGCTTTGGCAAAAAACAAGGGTCCAGGAATTGATGGAATACCAACTGAGAAGTTTCAACAAATGAATGCAATGTTGAAAGTGCTCACTCATTCATCTCTGCTAAGAAATATGGAAGACAGCGACCCAGGTAATAACTGCAAGAGGTCCATATTCCTGCTAATTCCCAAGAAAAGTGACTGAATAGAAGGAGGAAATTATCAAAAAACTATCATTAATATTGCACACAAGCAAAATTTTGCTGAAGATAATTTAAAAATATTTGTAGCAATACTTCACAGGGAAATGCCAGGAATTCAAACCAGATCCAGAAGAGAACACACAATGAGGAATATCATTGCTGATGTGAGATGGATCTTGGCTGAAAGCAGGGAATACCAGAAAGATGTTTTCCTGTTTCATTGCCTATGCAAAGGCATCCTACTGTGAGTATCCTAACAAATTATTGGTCATATTGCAAAGAATGGGAATTCCTGAACACTTAATTGTGCTCATGTGGAAACTGTCCAAAGACCTTGAGGCAGTTGCTTGGAAAGAAAAAGAGGATACAGCACAGTTTAAAATCAGGAAATGTGTGTATCAGGCCTGTGTCATTTCACCATACTTATCCAATCTGTATGCTAAGCACATAATTAGAGAAAAGTGATTATATGGGAATAAAGACGGCATCAGGATTGGAGGAGTACTCATTCACAACCTGCAATGCCCAGATGACACATATTGCTTACTGAAAGCAAAGAAAACTTTAAGCACTTATTGATGATGATCAAAGACAACAGTAGCCAGGATGAACTACATTCTAACATAAAGAAAAAATATCACAACTGGACCAATGAGGAAAATCATGATAAATGAACAATATTAAAGCTGTCAAGGATTTAATTTTACTTGGATTCATAATTAACATGCATGGAAGCCAAATCAAACCAAACCAAACTACACTGCTGTTGAGTCATTTCCGACTCATAGTGATTCCTCCTTGGGTTTCTGAGGTGGTATCTCCATGGAAGTAGATTGTCTAGTCTTTCTTCCGAGGAGTGGCTGGTGGATTTGAACCTCCAGCTTTCTGGTTAGCAGCCTTAGGCACAGAGTGCATGGAACCAGCAGTCAGGAAACCAAACAACATATTGCATTGGGCAAATCAGCTATAGAAACCTCTTTAAAGTGTTAAAAAGCAAAGATGTCACTTTGAGGGTGACGATGACACTGCTCCAAACCATGGTATTTTCAATAGCCTCATATGCATGTGAAAGCTGGACAATGAATTGAAAAGTCCAAGGAAGAACTGATGTCTTTGAATTATGGTGTTGGTGAAGAATATTGAATATGCCATGGACTGCCAGAAGAATAACATATCTGTCTTGGAGGAAGTACTGCCAGAATGTTCCTTAGAAGGTAGGATGATGAGACTTCATTTCATATACTTTGAACATATTCTCAGAAGGGACCAGTCCCTGAAGAAGGCCACCATGCTTGGTAAATTAGAGGGTCAACAAAAAGAGGAAGATCCTCAGCAAGATGGATTGATAGTCACTGCAACAGTGGGATCTAATATAACAGTTGTGTGGATGGCACAGGATTGGGCAGTGTTTCATTCTGACGTACATAATCAGGATGAATTGGAGCCAAATTGAAGGTGCCTAACAACAACAATTATAAGCATCTAGTTTCAGGAATAGATACAATTTATAATTTGAAGGTCTTTTAAAAAAGATTTACACATTTTGTACATCTCTGTTTTTATATTTTTTATAGTACTTTCAGACCCTCCTGGCACAATTCTGCAGCCTGCTGGGAACTAGCTTCCTGAGTCCTTTTAGAGCATGACTTCTGGGTATACTGGAGTCAGAAAGTACCTTTAGATTGAAATGAAAACTTTTTATGAATTTAATAACATTAGGATTAGTGCCCAGGATTAGAAACTCCCTGTGGAGGATATGGCATGTACAAGGCCACATTTTATACAAAGTACAAAAGCTAAAAAAACACCTTTGATAATAAATTATTTTATAAAATATTATCAGTGATTTTTCTTACACTATATATATCACTTTGTACACTTGGATGAGTTTTAATACACTTATTTTGTCTTCACATAAACCTGGTAACAAATGAAGACAAAGCACATATGTCATAATTATCATTTGAGAGGTGAGGAATCTAAAGCATACATATGTGGTAAGCAAGTAGAAGAACCAGAACAGCATGGTTTCTAAGTCATGCATTCAGTCTCATTTCAGCCCTACAAAACTCCTAACCAAGCTCACAGCCGTTGAGTCAATTCTGACTCATAGCAACCCTCACTGAGTTTTTGAGGCTGTAAATCTTCATCGAAGTAGATTTCTCCATCTTCCTTCCCTGGAGCGGCTGGTGGGTTTGAAGCGCTGACCTGGTTAGCAGCCAAGTGCCTTATCCACTACACCATCAGAGCCCCTTATTTTAGCCATAATCCTAGTAAAATAATTGTTTCCTACTGAATTTTTTTATTTAACTGAGTTGAAAAAAAAAAAAAATGAGTTTCAAAACTCTATAAACTAGACCAATGATTAAAAAGTACAGAAGCAGTTTTTTTCCCCCAAAAAAATAGTTTATGAATAGTTAATATGAAAACAAATCATAACAGAAGACTTTTATAAATTAGGGGCCAGTGGAGCAGGGTTGCATTCCTTCCTCCCTGATGACTCTTGGTAGTTTCAAAGTTTATATTAGACCATTTATTCATTTAGTCATTCAGCCATTCAACTAATATATATTACAGCCCAGTGAGGTACAAAAATTCTGCCTTTCTCCAGGAAAAGTCAAACACACACATGTGCATGCACGCGCGCACGCACACACACACACACACACCTGCTCTAATCCAGTATATGATAAGTGTCACAGAAGTAATATTACATAGTAAATAAGCGTTCTGAACCTTCAGATAAAAGAGATTTCTAGGCCCATACCATGTAGTGAGTTCCAGATGTCGCTTAAGGAACACAGGAATCAAATTAAAGGGGTATGGATTTTATTTCTTACTTTGTTACTCTGTAGAAACACTTTAATTTACTTGCACTGCTCCCCCCCCCCGTGAAATGAAGTTGTTAGGTACCTCTTCAATTTAATGTGTACATGACCATGGGAGCTCTGGTAGCGTAGTGCCTAAGGCACTTGACTGCTAACCAGAAGGCTGGCAGTTCGAACCCACCAGCCACTCCTCGGAAGGAAGGTTGGGCAATCTACTTCTGTAGTGATACTGCCTTGGAAACCCAAAGAGGGGTCGCTATGAATGGGGTATGACTTGACAGCACATAACAACAACAATACATGACCATTGTAGCCTGTGATGAGAGCAAAGGCCATGCGATTAGACAGATCTGGGTTCAATGTTTAAGCATATAGCTAGGCCAGTTAGCTCAACCTCTTCATCTATAACATGAGCCTACTGGCAGTACATAACTTTTGAGATTTTCCATGACATATAAATTAGATGCTATTTTGCACCTGGGAGTCCCTGTTTTATACAGATGGTTAATGCACTCAGCTACTAACTCAAAGTTTGGGGGTTTGAGTCCACCCAAAGGCAACTTAGAAAAAGGCCTGGAGAGGTACTTTCGAAAAATAAGCCAGTGAAAGTTTTGTGGAACACAGTCCTACTCTGATACATATGGGATCACCAGGAATCAGATTCAAACGGATAGCAACTGAATTACCTAACACATAGCAGGAAAACTGGCATATACTCAATGGCCAATAAATGCTTGCAATCATTATTAACTATTTATATTAAGAACTTGCTGCTAGGCACTGCATAGTCTATTTCAGTTCTATGATTTTGTATAATTTATTTTTGATACGGCTCACTCACTATGGAAGCAACTAGTGTCTTCAATTTAATGAAAGCCAAAGGATCTATCTTGCTAAATAAATACTGTTTCTCAGATATTTCTCCTTTCTAAATTATATATAGATGCATGCAAGACCAAGGAAAAAATGCTGTTTTATTTTGCAATACACTCGACATACCTGTACTTGTTGTAAAACACTAGGCTTTATTTCAGTTGTCATTTGCATGTGAGTCCGGTTAGATCAATCAAAAACATTGACGTCATTGGTGTGCATTGAGTTAGTCACTTTCATAAATACTGCATTAATTGGTTTAGGGATTCTCAACTTTGCTTCCACTGTGACAAACATTGCTAATGGCACTCACAAGCTTGGCACACTTCCAGGTGTATTCCCTGCAGGCTGGTTACCACCTCATCCTTTCCCTTTCACTAAAGAAGGCATATTGGAATGCAAGTGACTAAGAGTGATGTTATTAGAGGCAGATTCTTGAATTTAAACTGCTTTTTGTTTTTTAAAAATACAAACTTTAACTATTCATTTACTTTAGAATTTAAACAATTCTTCAGAATATATTACTTACAACAAACTTCTTATCTGAGTGGGACATACCAACATGTAACAACATTGTACAGAAACACCACATGGCATGACCCAAGGAAACGTGCTTGATTTGTGGAGCAGTCAAATGTCCATAAGCTCTGTGAAAATAATGCATTATGTTCTAAAGACCATTACCAGGAAAGCAAACACAGTATCACAAATTGAGGGAATTTAAAAAATGTTCACTTCATCATATGTTGTTGTTGTTTGCTTTAAGTTAATTCTGAACTCATGCGTGCTGAGTAGAACTGCTCCAGAGGGTTTTTCCAGGCTGTGACCTTTTGTAAGCAGATTGGCAGTCCTGCCTTCCAAGGTTTCTCTATGTAGGTTTGAACTTCCACCCTTTTGACTAGTTGTTGAGTACTTAGCTGTTTGTATCACATCATTATTCATATATCACTTGGATCTAAATGAAGTGATTAATTGTTCAGGACTCCGGACAGGATAGGACACATATATTTATTATGAAAACACTGACATTTCTCCAAATCAGTGACTCACAAACATTTGGGACCCTGTCACTCTTAAAAATTATTAGGGACCCAAAAGATCTTTTGTTTATGGATATTATTTCCATGACTATTTACAATCTTAAAAGTTACAATGAATAAAATTTAAATATTTATTAACTGTTTATAAAATAACAGCAATAAACTGATTAAATGTTACAGAACATTTTTTCAAAATAACTATTTTTCAAAAGAAACACTTTCTGATGAGGGTACCATTGTCTTGCATTTTTGGAAATCTTTTAACTGTCTGGTTTAATAGAAGACATCTGGATACTCATACTATTTCTGCATTCAATCTGTTGCAATATAACATAACATGTATTCTCTGAAAACTGCTACTGCACCCTTGTAACAGAATGAGTGTACAAATGGGAAATAACATCTTAGCGTTATTATGAAAGTAGTTTAGACCTCACAGATCCCCTGAAAAGGTATTATGGATGATAGCCCCCCTCCAGAGTTCCCTGAACCATATTTTTCTCTAACGTTAGCTGTAAAGTTTTATAATACTTAGAGACTACATTCACAATGATTTTCCGGTATCTAATTTAGTTCCACAAGCTATTCTTATTTCCCTATTTGCAAGCTTCCTGATGGAGAAGACCATGCCTCACAAATTTTAGAGATCATTCTCAGCTTGTGGTGGGCCTGTCTGAAAATACAGTGTGCATCTATCTATAATATGTGGTTAATCCACAGATCCATAGATTGATTGAAAAACATGATGTCTTATGATCCCTTTAACGATTGTGTGATATAGTAGCATTTGTACAGTTTGACAAATTTGGAGCACATTATGTCAACATTCTCCCTGAACAGAAGAGAAACTAATTGGATCTGAATTTATCCCAGAGTTATTTTCCTAGATAGCAGCTGTGAGTTTTAGTGGAAAGATACGAGAAGCTAAATTCTAAGCAAGCTATTATGACATTTTTTCCCCCCTGTAAAATTTATCCTGGTGGATCAGGCAGGCAATATTTCAAGGTCTAATCAATTTATATATTTAGTTTTAATTTCACAATTACAAAGCAATTGAAAGTTAACTATATGGAAAGAAATGTCAGTTTGAATTGATTAGAATCTAGAGTTTCATATATCTATGAATGAAAAGAAAAAAAAAAAGCTATGTACATGATTATTATTTGTTCTACTTAAAAATCAGATCCCTTGGAGAGACACCCACATAAAAATTCCAAATGAAACAATGATACATTTATCTCTGCTGAGTGGTTGCAGAGTGGGAGGGTTGAGAAAATACATATTAAAGAGTAAAACTGTCCTCCTAAATTAAAGGCTTTATTATATAATACATAATTTCTTTGACTTTTAGAAAATGGTTCTATTATCTACTAATCTAGGGAAACCCACATAGAGACACATAAGCGTCTGCCATTGCCTCCTTTCAGATAACTGTTTTGACTATCCTGTCAAGAAAACTATATATTGGAAAAAGGCTCCTTCCTCCTTAAATCTGCATAGATAAACAAAATGGTTGCTATATTTGGAAATATCAAGAGGGGTCATCCATCTGAGCTGACTAGTCTTTTGCCAGAAGTCATTTGGCAGCTGATACGTTAATTTCTTTGCTTTTGCTTTCAAAAGCATTCTATATTACCTAAGCTCATAGGAGAATAATAATAATGAAATAAACAAGACTTCAAGGGTGAGTGCCTCAGTGAAAAGACACTAACTCAAGAGGTTAAGCCAGTAGCCAAAGGGTAAAAGACTGACTTCTTTACTAGACAGTGAGTTATCTCACTTACTATTTTCATAGGTAATGATTCAATGAGGATCTGTGGTAAATCAGTGGTAGAATTCTCACCTTCTATGAAGGAGAACCAGATTCAATTCCTGGCCTATACACATCATGTGCAACCACTACCCATCTGTCAGTGGGGGCCTGCTGTGCAGGTTGGTATGATGCTGAACAGGTTTTGGTAGAACTTTCAGACTCAGACAGACTACGAAAAAAGGCCTGGTGAACTACTTCTGAAAATTAGCCTGTGAAAACACTCACTATCACAATAGTTAGATCCCTTTGTACATGAGGTCACCAGGAGTAGGAGGATGACTTTAAGGCAGCTAGCAACAAACAATGACTCAATAAAAACTAAACTTAGTGTAAGCAGAGTTCTACTAGCTATTTCATCCTAAAATTGCTTTGCTCTTGGCCTGCTTAGGTAGACAAAAAACTCTGAAGTCTGTCCATGCCAACTGTAAATACTTACAAGGTACTAAAATGTGACTATGCAAGTAAATTTGGGGAGCAAGGATTGGGGGAAGATTTGTAAGTGATTAATATTTCAAACCCAGGGTTACAGGGAGGAGAGACAACTCAGGGATGCCCAAAGTAGCAGGCGGGAAGAGCAGGAGAAAGGGGATTAAAAGCCAGGAAGCCAGAGAGAAGAGCAATCAGCTGAAGGGATTAGGTGAGGAGAGGAAACTCAGGCCTGCCCAAAGCAGCAGGACGGGAAAGCAGGAGAAAGGGGATAAAAGCCAGGAACC
>NW_006921871.1:3726467-3735523 GCF_000298275.1 Orycteropus afer afer | reverse complement strand
AACGAAAGAGGGGGAGGCCTTCAACGAAATGGATTGATACGGTGGCTGCGATGATGGGCTCAAGTATAGCAGGAATTGTGGGGCTGGCGCAGGATCGGGCAGTGTTTCGTTCTGCTGTGCATGGGGTCGCTATGAGTCGGAAACAACTGACGGCACTTAACAACAACAACGACTGGAGCAGATTACTCACTGCCATCAAATTGGTCTTGACTCACACCAACCCCTCCTTGGGTTTCCAGGGCAGTATCAATATGGAAGTAGATTGTCTAATCTTCCTTCTGAGGAGAGGCTGGTGGGTTTGAACTACCAGCCTTCTGGTAAGCAGTCAAATGCCTTAGTCAAATGCACTATGCCACCAGAGCTCCCAGAGCACATTACGTAATTAAAAAAGTATATTAGCATAGAGTTTTAGCCTTGTACATATATTGGTACACGTAATGTGGGCTTATGAGAAATGCCTTTGTTGTTACAACTAAACAAAGAGATAATTTGTTAAAAATAATAAATTTCCGGTGAAACACTGCATAAGAATTGTTATTTGGATGTCACCCCCCTTTGTCAATGTCATCTGGTGTGGTCTGCAACCCCTACCCACCTAGTGATGTCATGGATGGGAGCAGATTGCCACATCTTTCTCCTTGGAGTGGTTGGGTTTGAACTACTGAGATTTCAGTTAACAGCCAGGCACATATCTACTGTGACTCCAGGGCTCCTTTTGTTTTAACTTGTTTGTACTTTATTGAAACTTACTGATGAGCTAATTCAGTTTTTTAATCTTAGTGACAATATCATTTGTCATGTCATTCCTACTTGACTCAGGGAAGATTCTGGATGTTGAATGAAGATACTACATTGTGGCTAATGGTACAGTAAGGAAATTTCAAAATGGTCTGCATTAATAAACTTATAATTTAGGTTCATTTATCTGGTTCCTAATTCTGCCTATTGGTTAGTAGGTGACTGAGTGGAGGCAGCCAATTATGAAACACCCCAGGTCTAGATAAAACAACTCAGTCAAGATCGTATTGTCATGAATAAATAATGATTCCTACAAATTTATCAATTACTTGGTTTACTATCCAGAGAAAAAATAAATCAATTTGGAGAAAAATTAAAGCATAAGTAGGAAAAAAAGATATGTAAAGTTTAAGATTCCCATTGCTAATCATAGCAGATAAAAACCTCAAAATTTCTGAATTTTTTTCAGAAACACCTTTGATAGATTATCTAACCTGCTTCCTTAATTAGTGAAAAGGTATGTTTACACACCTTGAAAGGGTCTTGGAAGTATTGATGTGATAGTATCTGGTGTCTCATCTCAATCTTTGGAAGTCACGCCCCCTCTCCCTCCCATCAGATGGCATTATCTAATTTCCTGGCTTGCACCAAGAGAGAACTCTCCCTGGGAAAAATACAGCAGCAGCTGAGTAATTAAGTACAAGTAATAAACCACTGCTTCTCTAGAATCACACTGCGGCGCCTTCCTTTTTCCTCGCAAGAGGAGTCCCTCAGGAAGCAGTAATGAGGCATAGTAAGGGCACTCATCATTAATGCCCACGGAGGCTGTGGCTGCGACCTGGACTATCTTTCCCGTGTGATAAGGCCTCTAGCAGAGAAGCCTGGGTCTCTTTGTTGTGCTTTCATATTGTAGAATCCAAACCTCAAAATATTATTTGACACATGCAGTTTCAAGAAGGTCAGAATATACTTGAAAGATAGTGGTGAGAATTGCTGAAATATACAAATATCTCAAAGATTACATGGTCACAACCAACCTGCCGGGACCCCCATCCATGTAAAACCATTACAGCTAAAGGGACTACTTCAAGGAAGCAAAAACACGATGCGACCATCCTGAGGCCCAGAGACAAGCTTGTAGCTATTAAAAAGAACCCTTTGGCCAGTCATGCTCATTCCCTTTCATTCTAAACAATTATTTTATGACATGGGCAAAGCACAAAGTATTCTGCTTTGTGCAAGGCAAAAGGAGAGAGTGAATTTCTAGAAGTTAATAAGCAGATTAGCAGTTTTCTTTCACTCTGCTCACAGCACCGTGGAAAAATCACTGAAGTGGAAGAAACAGGATTCTGTCACACCAGTGCCTCCCATCCAATGCTGCAGGAGAATGAAATATTGACGTATTTCGGCACAGTTCCCATAATTTCACCCAACTCAGAGAAATGAATGAAACACTGCTGGGTAACATGAAAACATCTGAGGAAGGGAGAGAAAATGATCATTCATTCCCATCTCCTTTGTACCCCTGTTATTTCTTAAAGCTAAAGACACACATTTCTAGCAGTGTTTGAAGGAGGTGGTAACATCTGTCAAATCTGTAGAGTTAAGACATTAAAAAATGGGAGTACAGTCAGTACAGGAAAAAAATAGGAGAAATGTAACTTATAATTTCTGGCAATTAGATATGAAGGAATAATTAAGTGAAAGAAATGCTTAATGATAAAAAAAGATTCCTTGCTTTTTAAAAATTGAATCTCTCCATTTCAATTACATTGTCATTGTCATAGGGGGACTGAAATTTTATTTCCTTTCTTTCTTAAAAAAGTAATCATACTAAAAGAAACAGTTAAGGATGGTACTTTTCATGTTATTCTCATCAATCGATATAACTGGAAAAAAGGAAAGGGAAGAAAACAGCTTGTAATTCAAGTCTGAGCAGTGAGAGAGACAGACAGAGAGAGAGATTTTTAAAGCCTGAGTGCATGCCCTGAGAGTCTTATGTTTCTACCACAATGACAGGTGATTTCCAGAAATTCATTATTCTTTTAAACAAATATTTACTGAGCACCTGTGGTGGGCAATATTTGTGTAGAGCGCTTGGAGTGGATGATGGGAGAGATGCACAACGTAAATGAGATACACAACATGCCCTTGAAGCCCTTACAATCTGGAAGGGGAGAAGAATGTTGTTTCCACGTGGTATTAAAATTATGTGAGCATGAGAATCATGAGAAGTAGAGTGCTATGGAAGTTCAGAGGCAGGAAAAATGACTCCTTACAAGACTAGATCAGGGAAGATTCTAGAAGTAGATGTAACTAAACTTGCCTGGATATAAGGCGCATCTTGCAATATGTAAGAGGAGGTAGAAGGGTATTTTCCTTCACAAGGATGGCATGAATAAAGATATAAAGGAGAAAAAAGTGGAAAAATGTTAAACATATCTGAGTTGAAAGGAATACAGGAAAATACAACTGAAAAGGCAGATTTGGGGATTTATAGTGTATGGTTAGAGTGAATAATGACACCCCCCCCAAAGAGTTCACATACCGACACTTGTGTATATGTTAAGTAACCTGGTAAAAGTGAGTGCAGATGTAAGTTAATGATCTTGAGACAGGACATTATCCTGGTTTCTCTGCATGTGTCCAATGGAATCATATGGTTCTTCTAAGTGAGAAGGGGAGAGAGGAGAGGCATCAAAGAAAGAGATGGAAGTAGAGATCACAATAATGGAGGGAGGGACTATAAGTCAAGGAATGAAGAAGGGGCCTTTAGAAGCTCAAAAAGGCAAGGAAACAGATTGTCTCCAGAGCCTACAGGAGGAAAGCAGTTGTGCTGCCAACCCATTTTAGACGTCTGACCTCCAGAAATGTAAGATAATAAATTTGTGTTGTTTTAAGCCACTAAATTTGTAGCAATTTGTTACAGCAACAATAGGAAACAAATGTGCAGTGGAATACTTTGAATATACAGTGGAACCTGTGAAAAGTGGAACCTGTGTAAGGTGGAAGCCAGTCAGACAAGGAAAATTAAACTATTTTCTACTAACAGAGAGCAACAGACAGGTGGTTAGACTGCACCTGTCAAAGACAACTTCTGAGACCAGGAGAAACGAGTCAGTCCCATCGAGTTCCAGCTCTCGGTGGTTTCATTTTCCTAAGTTAGGGTGGCAATAGTAGCTTGTCAATCCCTTTTTGGTGGTCATTAATTCTTTGATAACAACATTTGTGTTGTAGTTTTTAAAACCATATTAACATTTATGTTTCTTCAGAGTTATCAAGAGGATAAACCTGTTAGCAATAAACAAACAAAGAAAATTCAAAAAGAAAAAAATGTGAGAGCAGGATTGAGCATGATTGCTGAATTTTTTTGAGGATAAGCACATTTGAAATACCACTGGGTCTAGATGGTGAGTGGACAGTTGGAAATAGAAATTCATGCTTCCTACTTGAAGATAAAAGTGAAAACCTTTCAGAAGTAATCACTAAAATTTATTATTATAGCTCACAAAATAAATTCATTAAAATATCTCTATCATCTTGGGGAAAATTTAAATGGTGTGTATTTGTGAGAAGGGAATTATTTAATAAGGATATTATGACATAGGTTGTTGGAATAAGGGATTTTACACTTAGTATTATATGAAGAAGAACACAGCACCAGGATTGGAGGAAAACTCATTAACAGCCTGCAATATGTAGATGACACAAACTTACTGGCTGAAAGTGAAGAGGATTTGAAGCACTTACTGATGAAGATCAAAGACTACCCACAGCCTTCAGTATGGATTATACTGCAATATAAAAAACAAAACACCCCCCCAAAAAAATTCCTCAAAAATGAACCAATAAGTAACATCGTCATAAACAGAGAAAAGATGGAAGTTGTCAAAGATTTCCTTTTACTTAGAAAGATTCCCTTTTACTTGGATCCACAATCAAGGCTCATGGAAGACACAATCAAGGAATCAAAGGATTTATTACATTGGGTAAATTAGCTGTAAAACATTCTTTAAACTGTTAAAGAACAAAGATGTCACATTGAGGAATAAGATGTACCTGACCCAAGTCATGTTATTTTCGTTCGCCTCAAATGTATGTGAAAGGTGGACAATGAATAAGAAGATTAAAGAATTGAGGCTTTTGAATTATGTTGTTGGCAAAGAATATTGAATACAACATGGACTGCCAGAAGAACAAACACATATATCTTGCAAAAAGTACAGTCAGAATACTGCACAGAAGGAAGGATTGTGAGGCTTCATCTCACTGACTCTGGACATTTATCAGAATGGACCAGTCCCTGGAGAAAGACATCATGCTTGGTAAAGTAGAAGGTCAGCAAAAAGAGGAAGTTTCTCAAGTGGAAGGATTGACAACAGTGGCTGCAACAGTGGGTTCAAACATATCAATGATTATAAGGATGATGCAGGACCAGGCAGTGTTTCTTTCTATTGTACATGGGGTTGCTGTGAGTTAGAACTAACTCAACTGCATCTAACAACATTATTGGCTAGTACATGGTCATTTTTAACTAGCTTGTGATTATTAATAAGGAGCTCTGGTGGTGCAGTTCCTAAGGTAATTTGACTGCTAACCAGAAGTTTGGTGGTTCAAACTCACCAGCCATTCCATGGAAGGAAGATGGGACAATCTACTTCCATGAAGATTTACTGCCTCAGAAAACCAACGGGGGTCACTGTGAGTATGGCAGTGGGTTTTGTGATTATTAATAAGCAAAATATAAGGAAATGTACTTTATATGAATTCAGGGATGGGAAAAATATATTCTAAAGAAAATTATCTCATTAATAAATTCCTTGGTTTCTGAAATATCTTTAACAGGATAGTAATCCTTCAATTTCAAATTGTGTGTGTATGTATATGTGTGCATGTGTGTGTAGTAAGGTACTTTAGTCATCTTTGACCCATATACCCTTGAGAAATTTGCTATCTATTTACAATGTAAAATTGTGTTCCTCCCCAAAGTATGCCATAATTAGAGAGAAATGCCTTAAATTATTTTTCCCCCAAGGGTAAGTAGTTTTTAAGTCACCAAAAAGTTTACATGACCTATCTCAGGGCCTGTTTCCAGAGTCCAGCTGTTTGGACTCTGAGGGCCTGTCTTCCTGGGACCCAAAGGAAGCTGGTGACTAGGTTTCAGAGGACACTTCCCTTGGGGAAGGAAAGAGGCAAGGCAGGGTGAGAACAAGGACAAGGAACACAACGTTTGCCTATTTCAAGTCCTAGGTTGGCCCAGATTACCACTACTTCAGGACTTTTACGAAATGCTGCTGCATTGCTTTTGCAAAAAAGACAGCCTGGTCAGCAGAGTGGGATGACCTTAACAAATGGGAAAGACATGATACTTAGCCATCAAGCAGAAATTGCAGGGGCAATAGGACACTGCAGTTTCCTGTCTTCTGTCCCAAAGTATAAACCTCACAGGTAATAGCAGGGTTAAAATTTTAGCTGCCCAGAACTCTGAAAATAAGATGATGTGATTCTCTCACCAAGCCAGACAGGACCCAACACAATCCCAGAGGCTACATTCACATGGTCTTTTATAAATGACACTTCTCAGGTTAACAGAGTAGTATATGATAAGTGACATCAGTGACCCCTGGAGCTGGGCAATAGGAAGAAGACCTGAACCATAAGTAATGCTTAATAAATATATACCACATATATAATGTGTATTTTTAAAATTATATAATATGTGTATTAAATTTCCCCTACAATCTATACTTTCCCATAATATCTACTTGGTTTCTTTTTTAAATATCAAACTCTTTCCAAAAATATGTTTTTGGAACATTATATTTTCTAATACCCAAAGCACCTAAATTGGAACATACCTCTTTAACTTGTAATTAAAAAGTAAAATGAACTTTTTTTTTTTTGGCTGAAAATCATTCTGAAATACATTATGCACTTCTCTGCCTTCTTAATCAAAGGATGCTGACCATAATTGAAAGCTTTTTTTTTCTTTCTTTTTTTTAATAATGACATGGGTTTCATTATTCTGACTGATAATTATTCTTCTGTACTATGACACAGTGAGACCCTTAGGGACTGTTGAAATGTACTGAGCTTCTTGTTGAACCACCAAATGGTCTAGTTGCCTCCCCCTGTCCCTCACCAGCCATTATGAGTCAGTTGTTCATAAATTTCCTATTCTCACTGGCATGATGCACACTGTCTTTATTATTATTATTATTATTATTATTTACTCATGGTAGTCAGCCTACATGCTTCCATCAACCCCTAATCAATCATAACAAGATATTCCCCATTTGTCAAAGCTCAAGCAATTACTAGAACTGAGATATTAGACCTCTGCTTCCCAAACTTTAATAAGCGATCTTGTTACAATGCAGATTTTGGTTCAGTACTTCTTGGACAAAGACTAAAATTCTGCATTTCTAACCAGCTGCACGGTGACTTCCATGCTGCTGGTCCTTTAAACAAACTTTGAGGAGCCAGATATTAGATAATCACTTATTTTAGTGTAATCTAAAACTAAAATAATTCTAAGTTAAGGAGTACACTCTTAGAAATTAGTTCTAAAAATCAGAATTCCAAATTTAAATTTTCTGCCTCCAAATTGACTTCACACATCAGTATGCTAGTTCTTGATCCCTACCTCTATACAGAAAAGTTAATTTCTACCTCTGTCATGCAACTTATACTTTTACAATTTATTATTGTTATTTGGATATAAGTTATCTATTAAACTAGATGCATAACATAATAACATTAAATGAGAAGGGTGAAGTCTTATATATCTATGTATCCTTCAAAACCAAGCTTTGCTCAAAAAATGCTTACTAAATAAATGCAGAGATTAAAGAACTGAAAATTCTAAGATGTTTCCACTTAATTTTTGATTCCCAGTTTTGTTTTAGAAAAGGGAGTGCCATATAAGTTATCAGAATGTGAAGCATTATAATAAAATATATCAATGTCTGGTTCTAGTGGACTGTTAGAAAGTAAACTCTGTCTTCAAATGTTTGGCATCTTTGTACTGTACATATCACTTCTCAGCTTCCCCTCCCCCCACCACAAATCTAATATACCACACACACACGCATGTGCACATTCCCAACAAACACACACACAGGCACACACAAAATGTGAGCATATATGATCATCGTATCTTTTAATTACCAAACCCACTTTCCAGAAAAGATCTGGAATTAATTTACACTAAAGTGTAAATGACAAGCTATACCTTAAAGTGCTATTTTCTACCCTAATGACCCTCAGATTGTTTTAAACTTTTTTTTTTTTTAACAGAAAAAAGGCTTCATTTAAATGAAGTCCTTAAATACAACTTTTGGGCTTTTGATGATAAGGCAAAATATGTATTTAGTATATGTATATATTCCAATAGAGGTCTTCTGAGTGTCCCTATATCTTGCTATGTTGGTGGGGAACTTATCTCTGAGTCATTGCTAACCCAAAGCTTTCCTATACCTGGGCTGTAAAGTCTCTTCACAGTGATAAATGGCTCCTGGATTATTACAAGGGATGAAGTGCAGAGAAAATCTCCAATAAAAGTGCATTCTGTAGAACCAGTAAGGTTAAAGCAGGACAAAAACAAAAATCAATTTGACAGTTCATTTGAATCTACATTATGTTTCTTTCCAAAGGCAGACAGGATTGATCATGTAGTTGGGAGAGTGAAAAAACAAAACTCCAATTTCCATTAAATATCTGTAAAATGAAAATTGTCTAGATACAGATGACTAAGTAAAAGCATCAATGAAAACAGACATTATGTTACCATTTGAGTTAATAGGCTGTGCTATCCATTTTACTAATTTACCCTATCATAATTTTCTTCTGTTTATACCACACTTTAATTAAATAAGTATTTACCTACTGGAATTTTGAATGTAATCCATAACAGGTGCTCAGAAGGGAAGGGTGAGGGATAAAATAAGAAGTCACCATAAACTAGAGAGATTTATATACAGATAACCTGGACAGAGGAGCAGTCAGCCGCAGAGATCCAGGTGAGGAGAGGAACTCAGGCACGCCCAAAGCAGCAGGGTGGGAGAGCAGGAAATGGGGGATTAAAATCCAGGAACCCGGACAGAAGAACAGTCAGCTGCAGGGATCCAGGTGATGAGAGAGAACCCAGTCAGGCCCAAAACAGCAGGGCAGGAGAGCAGGAAAATGGGATTAAAAGCCAGGAACCCGGACAGAGGAGCAGTCACCCACAGGGATCCGAGTGAGGAGAAGGAAATCAGGCATGCCCAAAGCAGTAGGGCGGGAGAATGGGAGAAAGGGGATTAAAAAGCCAGGAACCC
>NW_006921871.1:3709665-3723338 GCF_000298275.1 Orycteropus afer afer | reverse complement strand
GTTGTGGTGCTGGCAAAGAATGCTGAAAGTACCATGGGCTGCTAAAAGAAGTAACAGATCTGTCCTGGAGGAAGTGCACCTGAAATGCTCCTTGGAAGTGAGAATGGCCAGACTTCATCTCCCCTATTTTGCTCATGTTGTCAGAAGAAACCATTCCTTGGAGAAAGATGTCATGATTGGTAGGGTGGAGGGTCAACAAAAGAGGGGGAGGCCTTCAATGAGATGGATTGACATGGTGGCTGCAATAATGGGCTCAAGTATAGCTGGCGCAGGATTGAATGGTGTTTCTTTCTGCTGTGCATGGGGTCGCTATTAGTCGGAAACGATTCGACGTCACCTAACAACAAAAACAAAATATGCAGATCCCCTGTGTTAGTATATTCCTGCCTACTAGAGGTGAAGAACAAAAGAAGTCTAGATAATACTCTACAGAGTCTAGAGGTATTTTTCCCAATCGCAGGACACCAGTGTGATGAAAAGCACACAAAGTTGGTAACTATACTTTCATGACTGTGCACACTATTCTCTGTGCAAATGACTAGAAATAAGCTCAATATTTGAACATAAAAGTGGATAGCAAGGCAATCCAGAGTTCCAGACAAACTCCATGCTGCAGACAGCTCCAGAAGGAGTGCCCACATTTGCACTGTTGGTCATCTAAGGTGCGCTCAATCATGAAACTCTGACAGTACATCCTCCAGTTTTAATAAGTTAAAAATGATAAAATTGTTATTTTCTCCCCACCATCCAAGAAACCCAACAAGTCAGCATACTTTGCTAAAGAGGAAAGAGAGAAAATGTACTAGTTTGGCAGTGCCTTACAAATTTCAGACCACACACCTCATACCCCCAGACTTTTGAGGCAAGGATAACTCATTTTGAGCACTGCCAAGTAAGCATGGTCAAGTTAGTTAACATCTCTAATTTCAGTGTATATATCACAATACATAGATGGTGATATGTACCTTATAGAGAGGTTACAGGATAAACAAAGTAACATACATTATTTAGCAAAATGACTGCTCAATAAATAGTATTTGTGACTGTATCCATTGAAGAGAATCATAAAAAATAGCATTTATTACTGCTTCCATTGAAGGCAATCATATTAAAGCATAAATTTTATCTTCTCTTTTAGCTTATGTGAAAATTAGAGGGGAAGATTTGAGTGTATACTAAAAATCTGTAATCATTAGCAATTTAGATGAGTTGCAATACAAGAAGCACCCCAGGGTACTATAAAAGATTAAGCTACTATCATAGGAAAACATATAATGCACTTTTAAAAAGATGGATTTTTGAGTCAGATGACTGAGCTCTAGTAGCGTAATGCCTAAGGCATTTGACTGCTAACCAGAAGGCTGGAAGTTCAAACCCACCAGCCACTCCTCGGAAGGAAGGTTGGGTAATCTACTTCCGTAATGATACTGCCTCAGAAATCCAAGAAGGGTTCACTATGAGTCGGGGCCAATTCAATGGCACATAACAATAACAACAACATTCTATAACTGACTAGTTGTGTGCTTTGAACTAGTCATTTAATCTCTTGCTCCCTCAGTTTCCTCCCCTGTAAAATGAGATGATATTAACAGTATTTACTTACTAGATTGTTATGAAATGAAATGAGTTAATAAATAGAAATAAATGACTGACATATAGTAAGCTTGTTAATCAGGAAAAAAAAATACTATCGCTAGAAAAAGACATCATGTTTTATAAAGTAGAGACAGGGAAAATGAGAGACACTTCCCAAGAGATGACCTGACACAATAGCCACAACAATGGACTCAGAAATACCAACAATTATGAAGATGCCAAAGGACTGTGCAATGTTATGTATATATATGTTAGTGTGTGTGTGTGTGTGTAAAGTCACCATTAGTTAGAGCTGACTCCACGGCAACAAACGGCAAGAACAATTTATGTATTCACATACAATCTTGGGATTTTTTTTTTTTTTTTTTTAATAACACACACATAGTGTTGCAGACAGAGCTTAGAGTAATTTCTGCCTACAGGTGTCTGCATGTTTTTGTAATCTCCACCTGTTAAATGTCAGCAGTACCTGTGACTGGCTTTCAGTCAATATATACAATTCAGCAAAGAGATGTCACTCCTTGATTAGGTTATGCTGTATAAGTCATACGAGACTGGAGTGAAAGACGTTCCTGGCAGCCTTGAAGAAGCAAATTGCTATGAGGTGAAGTGCTCATGGAGAAGGCAACACGGCAGAGAACTTCAAGTGGCCTTTAGGAACCGAAGGTCTCAGTTCCACAACTTTAAGGAACTGGAGTTTGCCAACAACCATGTAAGCCTGGGGAGCTCTAGTGGCTTAGTGCCTAAGGCATTTGACTGCTAATCAGAAGGCTGGCAGTTCAAACCCACCAGCCATTCCTTGGAAGGAAGACTGGGCAATCTACTTCTGTAGAGGTACCACCTTAGAAAACCAAGGAGGGGTTGATCTGACTGGAATTGCCTAGATGGCAGTGAGTTTATATAAGCTTGGAAGAGGATCCCAAACTCCACAAGGGAACATAGCTAAGCTGACACTGTGACTGCAGTCTTGTGAGAGGATGAGCAGAGGATGCAGCTAAGCTGTGCTCAGACTCCTGACCCATGGAAACCGTGAGATAGTAAGTGTGTGTTGTTTTAAGTCTATAATTTATAATAATTTATTAACCAACAGTAGAAAAACAATACACAATAAAACTCAGAGAAAAGATGATAAGCTTTGGAAAAATATACTGTTTTTGGTGCCATTGCATCGTTTTTCTGATATTTGATTGCAGTAAGCAATGTGGGCCCAGTAACAGTTTCAATCTGGACCATTTTGGCATGCCCAAAGCCATTTCTATGTGTATCTTATGAATACATTGGAGACAGACACCTCTAATACTAGTCTAAATTCCTCCTCTAGACTTATTTAAATTATCCTTTATGAATGGCAATTGTAGTAGGTTGCCAGTGGTGGCTGTTTTTTCCAACAGTTGATTCAGAATGTTCAGTAAAAAAAATATGAACCCTAAGATTATCTTGACAATGAGAATGAGAGGTTGAAAATCTTGTTTATTAATGTAAAAGTTTTGTAGCTTTTGCTAGTGCCAAACACGAATTTTTGCTATTTCAAAAAGCTGTTTATTTCTTAAATTTGTGATATCTCTATTACATTTTGCCAGTGAGAGGAAATGAGTGTCTAATCTTGTCAATGTAATATTTATTCTCAACCCCCGTTATATTCATTCCTCCTTATTTGAAAGTTGATAAAATCTGCTGGCAATCTCTTTGAAATTGCAAAACAGTTATTCAAAACAATAATTTGCAGAATGTTCAATATGAATGAGCACATTGGTCATTCTTGAAAATTGATGTAATTTCTTTGCTTCATGTGTTTAACTCAATTTTCTTAAAGTCTGTTGTGGACTTCAAAATTATGTACTACTGGAGGCAGTCAAAGATGGCAATGTAGTCAGATACCTCATAACATCCCTTTTACAACAAAGACCCAAGAAAACAAGTGAATCTAATAAAGATGACAATTTTGAAACCCTGAGCATCAGTGTCAAGGCTGAAGACCTGGACCAAGTGCTAAGTAGGAGAGACTGTATAAAAACAGTGGACATGGAGAACTATTGATTACTAGTGCCTTGCCAGCCAAACTTGCACAGTGTGGCTATATTAGAGACAAAGCAAGCAGCATTCCCAGCTGAAGCTCCCATAACTTGGTGCAGACAAGCAGGAGAAATTCTGAATCCACACCCAGACTGAGGGACTAGTGCTCCCTATCAAGGAAGAGTTAAGTACACTCACTTTGTCCATTGTACCCTTCCTCCAGCCCCCCCAATTTGGAGGCTAATGGGCCTATGGTGGTGCTCCCCCAGCATGTGATTGCGGTCTAATGACACCCATCACTTCCTTGGCCCCAGAGACAGGTCTATGAATCAGTGCTCACCCCTTAGCTCAGCCATTTGCACTGGGGACTCACAGACTGGTGGCACCAGCTAATCCACGTGGCCACCCCCATCTGTGGCCTGTGATCTGGTGCCACTCAATTCTCTGCCCAGCCACCGATATTAGAGGTTTATAGATAAGTGGTGTCCCTTCTTCTATCCACAAACTCATGCTAGGGAGCAGTGGTCCAGCAGCATTCCCTCTTCAGCCCACACACCTAGACTGGGGGCCCACCTTGCCCCCTGCACCATCCTCACAACCCTGCAACTAGAGGCTTGTGATCATTCCAACTACCCTTGTGTAGCCCTGTCTGCCCAGAAACATTGATGAGAGTTTCTGTACCATCCACCCAGTGGCTGACAACCCAGACACTCTCACACTGACCACCTAGAACTTGTAGTGGGCACACACAACACCAAACCCGGACAACAGTGAGAATGTTCCCTGCACCCACCCCTAGGTGACAGATTGGACAGACATATCACTTGACCAGCAATGCCCGTTACATGTTCAGCTGCCCCACAAGACCAGCAAACAGAGACTTGTGATCACACACCTAGCCACTCTGCAACAGTTAGTGAGAGTTTCATTGTGGCCAAAATACAAACCAGAGTAGCATGCACACCCTGCCTACTTGCATATATCAAAACAAAAAAATCAGGATGCAACAAACAAACATATTATAAATAATTATATATAATAAGACCCTAATGCCTTGGAGAAAAAAGACAATATCAAATCACTTTAAAAATAGGACAAGGTGACTCCAGCAAGTAACCAAATTAAATAGTCAAAAAATCTACCAGAGGAAGAAATAATAATGGAACTACTTGGTAAGGAATACAAAAGTTTAATATATAAGGTTCTCAAAGAGATCAAGGAAAACACAGACAAAATCAATAAAAATACAAAGTAATAGAAGAATTTAGGAAAACATTACAAAAACAAAATGACCAAATAAACAGAAAATTAAAAACCATATAGAATCAGCAACTAGAAATCCAAAAGATTAACAATGGAATTTCAGAAATAGACAACTCAGTAGAAGGAAACAGGAGCCAGAATGAATCAGCAGGAGACCAGTTCAGTGAGTTGGAGGACAAATCCCTTGATGACAATTTATTTAAAGAAAAATCAGAAAAAAGAATGAACAAAAATGAAGAAAACTTAAGATTTTTGGGGGGACAATATAAGGAGGAAATATTCACACATCATCAGAATTCCAGAATGAGGAGGCCACACACACACACACACACACACAAATTGTTTAAGATTTGCTAGCAGAAAACTTCCCATGAAAGATAGAAGATATTTGTTCAAGAACCTCAACAGATACCATGCAGAATAGATTCCAAAAGAAAGTCATCAAGACATATCAGAATAAAACTCGCCAAAACCAAAGACAAGGAAAGAATACCAAGTACCTCTTGGGAAAAAATGAAAAGTTGTCTACAAAGGGTAGTTGATTAGACTAAGCTTTGATTACTAAGCAGGAAACATTCAGCCAAGAAAGTGACAGGACAATATATATAAAACCTTGAAAGAAATTGCCAACCCAGAATTATATATCCAACAAAATAGCCTCTTAAATATAATGGTGAAATTACAACATTTCCAGGTAAACAGAAATTAAGGAAATTTGTAAAAAGTAGATCAGCCTTAGAAGAAATAATTAAGAGAATCTCTGTGATAAGGAAGAGACAACATCAGAAATAATCTGTGATTAGGATACAGGATAGCATTAGCCAGATACCAACCCAAATAAAGAATTCTCAAAAATGAAACAAAGCTAAAAGGCCAAAAACAGGGAACCAGAGATGTCAATCTGTAAATGATGAGAATGTCAAAACAAAAAGGGGGGATACATAGTGTGGTTATAAAACTTTCAAATGGATAGTAGATCATGGTAACATAGAGAAATAAAAGAGTGCTTCAAATTTAGGAAGGTAAAGGTAAATTTCAAGATAACTACAAAGGAAATCAACAAAACTTCTCATCAAAATAAAAAAGAGGAAATATAAGAAGACTCAGTAAACACAAAATCAACAAGAACAAAATAAAGGAATGGAAAATCCACAAATAAAAAGAACTCAGCACAGGAAATTAACCAAAGGAAGCAGTCAACACTGGGGGTGGGGGTGGAGAGCACAACAAAATGACAGCAGTAAATTCATACATATTAATAATCACACTGAATATAAATGGTTTACATTCACCAATAAAGGGACAGGGAGTGTAAGAATGGATTAAAAATAATGTATCAATATACTGTCTCCAAGAGACACAATTTAGATATAAACTAAAACTCAAAGGATGTAAAGAAAAGTGAAGCAAACAAAAATTAAAAAGAGTAGGAGTAGCAATATTAATCTCTGATAAAATAGATTTTAAGGCAAAACCCACCAAAAAGGTAAGGAAGGGCATTGACAAATGATTAAAGGGTCAATACACCAAGAGAACATAACCATAATAAACATAAATTCACCCAATGACAGTGCCCCAAAATACATGAAACAAACTCTAACAGCATTGAAAAGAGAAACAAATAGTTCCGTAATAATAATAGAATACTTCAGGACACCAATTTTGATGAAGGACTGAACTGGACAGAAAGTTAACAAAAACACAGAAAATCTATACTTTCACAATCAACCAATTTGACCTCTAGATATATACAGAATACTCCATCCATCAGCAGGAAAATATACATCCTTTTTCAGTGCCCATGGATCATTCACTAGAATAGACTATATTTCAGGCTACAAAGAAAGCCTTAATAAAATCCAAAACATGAAATAATACAAAGCATTTTCTCTGATCACAATGCTATGAAAGTAGAAATCAATAACAGGAAGAACAAGGAAAAGAAAAAAAACAGACAAATGGAAACTAAATACCACCTTGCTTAAAATCCATTGGATAACAGAAGAAATGAAAAATAAATTTTAAAAAATTCCTAGAACCAAATGAGAATGAAAACACAACACACCAAAATCTTTGGGGCACAGCAAAAAGCAGTACTCAAAAGTCAATTTATAGCATTTATTGCATCTAAAAAGAAGATAGGACCAAAATCAAAACAGTAGCCCTACACCTTGACCTACCAGAAAGAGAACTGCAAAATGAGCCCGAATTGTCAGAAGAAAGGGAATAATAAAGATTATAGCATAAACAAATAAAACAGGGAACAGAAAAACAATAAAAAGAATAAACAAGACCAGATGTTGGTTCTTTGAAAGGATCAATGAAATTGACAACCACTGGCCAAACTGACAAAAGAAAAGCAGGAGAAGAAGCAAATAATCCTGACAATAATAAGATGATTACATTATGACAGAGCCAAGTGAAATAAAAACAATCATAACAGAATATTATTAAAAACTGTACTCCAATAAATTTCCAGACCTAAAAGAAATGGACAAATTTCTAGAAACCCACTACCTACCTAAATTAACACAAACTGAGGGAGACAAACTGAACAGACCCATAACAAAAGAAGAGATGGAAGAGTCCTGGCCTCGATGGTTTCACTGGAGAATTCTACCAAACATTCAGGTAAGAGCTCTCATCAGTACTACTCAAATTTTTCTACAGCATAGACAAGGAAAAAGTACTCCCAGATTCATTCTATGAAGCCAGCATAATCCTGATACCAAAGCCAGGCAAAGACACCACAGAAAATGAAAATGAAAGACCAATGTGATTCATGAATATAGATAAAAAAATTCTCCACAAAATTCTAGCCAATAGAATTCAGCATACCAAAAAATATAAAAATAATAAAATAAAATAATGCATCATTGTCAAATGGGATTTATACCAGCTATTTAAGGATGGTTCAACATTAGAAAACCAATCAATGTAATCCATCATGTAAATAAAACAAAAAGAAAAAAATCATATGACATGTCAATTGGCACAGAAAAATCATTTGATAAAGTCCAACAGCCATTGCTGATAAAAACTCTCAGCAAAATAGGAATAGAAAGGAAATTCCTCAACATAATAAAGGGTATTTATATACAACCAACAGCCAACATTATCTTCAATGGAGAGAGATTTAGAGCTTTCCTCCTTGAGAATGGGAACCAGACAAGGATGCCATTTACCACCACTCTTATTCAACATTTTACTGGAAGTCCTAGCCAGAGCAATAAGGCAAGAAAAGGAAATAAAGGACATTCTAATTGGTAAGCAACAAGTGAAACTATCCTTATTTGCAGGTGAATAATTCTATACATAGAAAATAGAAAGCTGCTGAAACTAATAGAAGGATTCAGTAAAGTGTTAGGGTACAAGATCACATATAAAAATCAGTTGGATTCCTCTACACTAACAAAGAGAGCTTTGAAAAGGAAATCAGGAGAACAATACCATTTACAATACTCCCCCAAAAGATAAAATACCTAGGAATAAATATAATCAGGGATGTAAAATACTGATAAAAAGAAAACTACAAAAACTTCTACAAGAAACAAAAATGTTGTTGTTGTTATGTGCCATCGAGTCAGACCCAACTCATAGCGACCCCTATTGGGTTGCCAAGGCAGTAACACTACGGAAGTAGGATTGCCCAACCTTCCTTCCGAGGAGTGGCTGGTGGGTTTGAACCTCCAGCCTTCTGGTTAGCAGTCAAGTGCCTCAGGAACTATGCTACCAGAGAAACAAAAATAGACCTACAAAAATGGAAATATGTATCATGCTCATGGGTCAGAAGACTTAATATGAAAATGTTAATACTACCAAATGTGGTGTCTTCATATAATGTAATCCAAATCCAAATTCAAACAGAATTGTTTAACGAGATGGAACTTATGATTAACTTGTATGGAAAGGAAAGAGGCCCCTGATAAGTAAAGCATTATTGAAGAAGAACAAAGTAGGAGGTATTATACTACAGGATCTCAGAAACTGTAATACAGTCATGATACAATGACAGGCACATAGACCAATGGAACAGGATTGAGAACTGAGACATAAATCCATCCACTTATGGACAGCTGACCTCCAATAAAGGACCAAGTCCATTAAATGGGTAAGAGATAGTCTAAGTAAAGATGATGGCAAAACTAGATGTCTCTCCATAGTAAAATAAAACAGGACCCACACCTCACACCATACACAAACACTAACTCAAAATGTATCAAAGATCTAGTAATAAAACCTAAAACTATAACAATCATGGAAGAAAAAATAGGGACAATGCTAGGGGCCCTAAAATATGGCATAAATAAAATAATAAATAAAACTAAAAATGCACAAATAGCAGAAGATGAAATAGATAACTTGAATGTCCTAAAAATTAAACACTTATCCTCATCCAAAGACTTCAAAAGAGTAAAAAGAGGGAGGTCAGCATGAGATGACCAAAGCAAAGGAAAACACTGGGAGGTATACAGGAGTAAGAGACAACAATGGTAAATGGTAAATACTATTATAAACACAATCCTGCAATAACAGTAATAAAAAGCAATAATAATTTATGATTAGACATATAGGTAGATATGCAAGAGGAAAAGGTGTTGGATGGTTTATGCGAGTATACACACACACATACATGTATGTATTTGGCAGAGGATATTTCTACCTAAGTATTTGTATATGTTGCAAATATATTCAGGTACTTAGTAGAGCACATAGAGGGGCAAAGTTATGCAAATATCTTAGCTATAATTAAATACCTAAGGGACTGAGTCACTGGGCTTGAGGGCTTAGGACCATATTCTCAGGCAACATCTAGGTCAATTGGCATAACATAGTCAACAAAGACAATGTTCTACATCATACTTTGGAGAGTAGCAGCTGGAGTACAGTGTAGCAAATTACATGGTATGGCTTTTCTAGCCATATTCTTTGTAACTCCCACTTTGCTGTAAGCAACTGAGTAGCTGATAGTTAAAGTTATTCACCTGGTGTATTTCTGTTTGAGCAGCAGGAAGCAATCTTCTGGGAAGTTTGCTCTCTTTCAGGTGTGTAGAATTCTGATGTTGGGATTGGTTAGTTTTGGCCACTCAGCTAAACTCAAAATGAGCTGGCCTAGAGGCAGAAGGAGTCTCTCTGACTCCCAGCTGACAGAGACATGCTACTGAGAGAAACACACTTGCTGAGAGAGAGATGTGAGAGAGACATGCTGCTGAGAGAGACTGAAAGAGACTGCCAGCATAAAGAGACTGACAGAGACTGCCGGCTGAGAAAGACTGAGAGATACGGCCGGCTGAGAGAGACTGAGCACACTCCTGAACTTGAATTGTAGCCTGTTGCTTCCCTAACTTCATAATCTATGAGCTTTGTGTGGCCACTGCAGTGAATTATCGAACCCAGCAGAGATATGGTGGGTGCCACAGGAGGGATGGTTGATGTCAAGATTAGTAAGAGGCCTGGAGGGTGGTAGCATATCTGGCCTCATAAGAACTGGCCTTGGGCTGCTGCTGCTGATGATTCTGAAACCAAGTAAAAACTATTTCCCCCACCCTGGCACCCGGATGGGAATAGATAAGTAAACTAAATTACCCCCAACTATTTTCCCACCCCCAACAGATGAGTATTCAGTTCCTTAAAGAACTGAATGGAAAACATTCCTTCCTGCAAACCATAGACTGCTAAAAGTGATAGACTGCTAAAAGTATCAGCAAACAACAACAACAAAAGTATCTTAGAAACAACTTGTAAATTAACTCTGGCCTGGAGACAGGAGCAATAGGACAAAAGGAACAAAAGTTAATTGCTGACCCTCTCCCCTCTGCCCCTGCCCCAGCCCCTATCAGATGATAACAGGAAGCTAGTGTGACTCATCCATCACACCCCAAATTCCTCAACCTTTTGTGAATATGCACAACTCTCTCTCCTGAAACCTACAAAGGCTGTGTTTTGATGGCATCTCAGGGAGTAAGATCTGGGTACTAAACTACCCCTACTCCTTGCATTGTGGCTTTGCAATAAATTATTTTCTCTCCTCTCAATCTTGGTGTGTAAACTGTTTTGGCCTGACTGCGCACCAGGCAGGGACCCACGTTTGGTCCGATAACAATGCTAGTCTTCCTCTTGTTTTGTTAGAGAAGGTCAGAAGATGCCATCCCCCTGACTCTTTAGCATGGGGTCTTAAAAGCTTGTGAGAGGCCATCTAGAATGCATCTCTTGGTCTCTCCTCATCTGAAGTGGTGAGGAGTAAAGAAAGTCATAGACTCCGGGAAATAATTAGTCCAAAAGACTAATGCACCATACAAATCACAGCTTCTACTAGCCTGAGACCAAAGGAACCAGATGGTGCATGGCTACCATGACCTGCCACTCTGATCAGGATCACAGTACAAGATGCTAGACAAAGTGGGAGAAAAATGTAAAAAAAAATTTAAAAAATCATTAAAAAAAAAAAAAAAAAGACCAGACTTACACGTCTGATAGAGATTAGTGGAATCCCCAAGATTAAGTTCCTATGACTTATATAAAACTTTGAAAGAAAATAATTGGTCAACCAAGAATTATATATCTAGCAAAATTTTGTCTCAAATAAGATGGTAAAATTAAGACATCTCCAGATAAACAAGGGATCACTTTTCAGGCAGGCAATATAGAAGGGCCTATAAGGTGAATAATGACTTCCGTGAGGAACGTGCTCCTCAGAACAGTCAACCATGAGAGAGACCAGGAAGGTAGCATTTGCCCAAGAACAAAGTTCAGAGGGCAAAAGGGTAGGAGAGAGGGACAAATGGAAAAGAGGAACCCAGGCAGGAAGTGGGAAGAGTGCTATTACATTGAGAAGATTACAACTAATGTCACAAAACAAAATTTATAAATTGCTGAATGTAAAACTAATGTGCTCTGGCAACTTTCACCCAAATCGCAATAAAATGTTCAAAAAATATATGTATTACTTTCTTAAACCCTTATTTTAAAAATTCCAATCTCTAACACAGAACCTTTCAGGATCACTGCTGAAACAGATAATATATCTAATGTTCCCTGAAGAACTATGGGTAAGAAATGGCAATTCCATAAACTACTTCTAGACATACAACAGAATATGAGGTATCATGTTATTCCAGATAGAATATCAAAGATAGAATGTTTCTCTTTCCTTTGAATTAACAAATGTCCCCTCCAATATCAATAATAAAATCTAGTTGTAGAGGAAGAAATAATTAAAGCACAACATAAGTGTGGTACTGAGGTATGAAATGACATGATGAATTTTGGGAAATACAGTATTAATAAAAAGTTTATGTTGGTGAGGTGGCAGAGATGAAGAAACTAGAGAAAGAGAGAGGCAGAGGTTAGATTAAAGAGGGCCTTGTAGTTCGTATTAAGGAACCCAGACAGTGTAAATTTTTTCAGGGGGACAGTAACAGGGTAAGATAGGGATTTTAGAGAAACCCTTAGGCAAGAGAAAGGATTTGTGTCTACTGACTGCTTCAATCACAATAAAAAGATTTATTATACTACAGAAGCTTTTTTAAATTCTGCAAAATATATATTTGTCTCAAATCTCACAAAAATATATATAAAGCTGTTGTGTACATGAAAAATCTGAAGAATGTTTAGTATACTCTTTTGTTGATTTGTATGTGATTTTTTTTCCCTCACTTGAGGAAGATTTTTTTATTTTGTTCAGTGGTTGCTGTAACATTGAATCTTTTCACTATTCCTTATTTAGGTTATTTGGCATGGCAAAACCTCATGGCTGCAGAAGTGAAATTTTAATATTAAATCTTGGATTGTTCATTTAAATTTCTCTCTGTGAAAATTCACAGAATTGTTCAAAACCATCTTTTCTGTAGACACTACTTACCCACCTTCATTTGCCTCTCAAATCAATAAATTGCAGCTAGGCTGAGTTTACAAACATGAGTTTGTAGTAATAATGTAGCTAATTAGACACTACCGCATTATAGCCTAGCCTGAGAATGTGATGAGCAGAGGTCCCATTATTTTCTGTCTCCAAACACCATTGTAGATTATTAATATTCATTCCCTATTCTATGCATCTAGTTAAAGTACAAATTAAAATAACTTGAAATTCTTTGGGAAAGACAGAGGGAGGCTAAAAGCTATTGCTCATCATGTTGCCAAAGCCCCAGAAATACATTTTGAATCACACAGACCCACAACTTGAAATGCTGATTTCTTAAATATGGCATCATGAAGGCAGCACAGTTTAGAAAGCAGTAGGAGAGCCAGTTGCCCTACAGCCAGAAAGAAAACAAATGCATCATGAAGCCACTGTCTTTTTTCCTCAGTTCACATTCAAATATTTTTTAATTATTCCTGCTGCAAAGAAAGTCATTAGGAAATTACTAATCAATAGATTATGTTCCTATCAAGTTTCAAGGAAAATAATCCTCATGATAGAACTACCTACTGTGCAAAGGTAGTGGGAAAATTGCATGAAAGAACAATAATGTAATACAACCAAATGCTGTGCAGAACCAAGATAAGGTATATTTGGGGAGGCTGAAAAGATTATGTTAAAGGAAGAGGCACACTGTTCTACACCTTAGGCCTTCATTTCTAATCCCTGAGTAGGTGGGAATTTACTTCATCTATGACATGGTTCAAAAGGGTTTTTTGCAAACTGAGATAGTTATTTTTGTGTGTCAACTTGGCTAGGCTGTTGTTGTTGTTGTTGTTATGTGCCATCAAGTCGGCCCCGACTCATAGCGACCCCTCCTTGGGTTTCAGAGGCAGTATCACTATGGAAGTAGATTGCCCCATCTTCCTTCCGAGGAGTG
>NW_006921871.1:3706731-3709200 GCF_000298275.1 Orycteropus afer afer | reverse complement strand
AAAAAAAAAAAAAAAACATTGTGTTGAGTCAGTTCCAACTCATGTTGACTCCATGTGTTATGATGTAGAACTGCATCATAGGGTTTTCTTGACTGTAATATTTATGGAATCAGATTGTATGGACTTTCTTCCATAGTGCCACTGGGTGGGTTCAATATGCCAGCCTTTACATTTGCAACAAATTACAAACTATTTGTGACACCCAGAGACCGACTAATACACAGGCCTACTGCTTTTTGCTGGGCCATTAATAGCATTGCTTACCTAGAAAGTTGTGGGAAGTTACTCACTGGTTTCAGACTTCTTATCTTCATCTTAAAGAAACTAGTGTCTACCTTACAGTAGTATATTCTTTCAAAACCCACAGCTAATAATTTCACAATACTTCTGAAAACAACCAAACAAAAACAAATATACACCCAGAGCTTTGATTACCTGTAAACTCTTTTGTGGAGTATCCAATATTCTCTAATATTCTATTTGCTCAATATTACCACCAGCCTCATGTTCTATCATTCACTTCCCTGCATTCTAGTTACCCTGTATCTGCACCAAATTCTACATTCCTCACAAACATCATGTAGGTCCACAACTACAGGCCTCTGCTCATGCTGAAGTCTTTGCCTAGGATGCTTTTCCCTTCATTTTTCACCAGAGGAAAATTTACTGTCCATCAAATGCTAGCATTTTGGCCACAGTTGGACTCGTTACTTTTACTGGAATCTAGTCTATACTGCACTGTAGGAGCTTCTTGCAAGTATGACTTACCATCAGTGCCTGTGGTGTTGAAAAAATATAGTAAGTATATGTGATGAAGCTGGAATCACACCCCAATTGTCCTTCTGCCTCATCAGTGACTAGCATTACTCTAGTACATAATGGTTCCTCGATAAACGCAATGAACATTGAACTTCTCTAACCTGCCTCCTTCTTTCTCCTTAACATCTACCTCTCCATCCTCAATCAGTGGCCAAGTCCTGTTGATTCAGCAATGTTCCCCTTGCTTATACAACGTTTCCATTGCCATTACCCTAGTTCTGATTCTCATTACCTCCTTCTTGAACTGCTGCAATAGCCTCCTTAGTGATCACTCCATTTCTAGTCTCTCCCTTCTTAGATTAATTTTGCAATGAGCTGTCAGGGTTGTTTCCCCAAAATACAGCTCCAATAACACTATTTCCTGGCTTAAAACACATCAATGGTTCCCTAATGCCTGCAGAACAAGTTGAAACCTCTTAGCAGATTTTTTTCTATCATCTTCCCACCATTTGCCTTTGCAAACTTCTATCACTCTTTATACACTCCCAACTTTCTTTCATTACACATGGCATATGTGAGCCAAACTCTACTTCTGCCAGTTTGTGAAATATTGGCAGATTTTCTCATTTGACCTTCTTAGAATGCTCTTTTCTTTATCTCTATCTGTTGACATATCCATCTTTCAAGAATTGGACATAATGCCCTCTTCCTAGATCCCGTTACTTTAAATGCCTAACCTTTGACAAATTTGCTCATAGAGCATATTCATTTCATTGTTAAAAATATTAATCCCATGTTACTGTTATTTATGTGTAAAACTGTTGATTAAAACTCTCTCCTGGGATAAATCTTATATTGTTCATCTTTATTTCTGAAGTTGTGTCTCACAAGTGTAGATAATAACTACTCAATAAAAGTATTTGAATCTGTTGTATAACAAAAAACTTCTTGATTTTTAGAACTGTTTTTAAATGGAACAGACTATCTCAAACACTAGACATATTTTCATAAAGGATAGATGATCATCTATGAAGGATGCTGAATAAAATGCCTGCACTAAATAAGTGGTGGGACTGCATGATACACAACGTTACTTATAACTTCAAGTTTCTGAGATATAAAGATCATGAACCAGAGTAATTTAGTCTAAAGGCAAAATAAATGTGAAAAAAGTTACTAGAGTATTAAACAGCATATTTCTTTCTACATCCAAAAACTCACACTAGATCAGCACTGAAAAGACAAATCATGGGGAAAACAAAAAACAAAGCAAAACACCTTTAAATGTATGTTATATGTCTTCACTTTGTTGCTGAAACTGATAATAGAATTTTTTTGTGTGTTTATTTATTATTTTTTTGCTGGATATATTTTCACTTCAGAATGATTTTTAAGATCTTTCTTTCCAGGATCTCACGCCCTAGGTTTTAACTAAAAATAAACCGATTTTAGTACTAGTCATAACTCCTAGTGTGCGCTTGTTTGACTTTTCTTAAGAACGTTCTAGGAAGAAAAAGCCAACATTTAGATCTCATGTTGAGTTTGTGTTGTGCCCAGGTTATGAAGGAGTTCCTCGGCGAGAGAAATATGCCAACACACGACAATGCAAAAGCAATAGGAGGGTTTATTAGCTAACTTAAGTTAGGGTCTTTGCCCTTACCAGATCAGTGGCTTGAGCAAAAGACCCCGTGCCCCGGTATTCTCACAGAT
>NW_006921871.1:3676928-3706481 GCF_000298275.1 Orycteropus afer afer | reverse complement strand
ATGGCTTTTGTGATGCGTGCTGAGTTCGGAGGAAGTTCCTTGATACCTGCTGAGACTGGAGGGCAGATAAAGGCCCTAAGGAGTGTTTAGAATTCCAAAAGTCCTGTTAGTATTGCTGACACTAAAAGGTTTCTGGTTAAAGATTTTCCTGGAGGCTGCTAGAACTCTGGCTTCAGATTGACTCACATTTGCAATGAACATGATTGTAAAATTATAATTTATTACCCAAATACGGATAATTTTGAGAGTAGAAAGGGTCACTATGAAACAACAGATACAGTCTCTCAGGCAATCTGGTATATATGGACATCCTAAAATTCCTCTTTGGGGAAGTGGTATTCTAGTTCCCAATGCTATCAATAGAATGTGAAAATTCACCCACCTAAGTAGCCAAATCCATGCAGAGCAGAGGCACCTCAGAAGAGAGGCCTGGTGATCTTCTCTTAAAAGGTCACAGCCTTGAAAACTCCAGAACTGCTGAGTAGCAATTTTACTCAGCACACACACATGGGGTCACCATGAGTCAAATTCAACTCAACTCCAATTGTTTTTTGTTAGTTTGTTTTGGGTTGGAAACTTATTTAGGAAAGTATAACATATTATTTTTCTTTTTAATATCTTCCTCCCTAAAAAATCTAGAAATGATTCTGAATACCATGCAAAATATGCAAGTAGTAAATAAATTTAATTGACAAAGCTTTCTTCTCCTATGAAGTCTGACGTGCCTGGCGTGAAACAATGTAAGTAGAGATCAAGTTTCTAAAACCCTGTATATGAGGAAGGGGAAGAAAGTTTGGAATTTTGTTTCCTGTTTACTACTCTTACAAAAACAAAAGATTATTCAACACTCTTCCAACCTGAAGCAACCTAGCTATTTTACACTACAGGAACAGATAGGGAATGTGTGTAGGGTTAGGGAGATACCAATTTTAATTCTAAAATTATCAGGTGATGACATGAATTTCCTCATAATAAATTAATAACTTAAAACGTCTTTGTAAGCTGGAAAATCATTCTGATTCGGAAAGCTCAGACGGTCTCAACCAATAATCCAACAGCTACCAACCATTTCTTCCACAAAGTTCAATTAACAACCACGAGTTTTGCTGAGAGTATTCTTAGATTTTGCAATCTTTGTGGTGAAGTAGACAACATTTATGACAATATCCAAATAGGTCAAGACCAGAATATACTCAATTTTTAGCGTTTTTATTTTCTCAGGGATGTCACTGTGGCCATGATGACCCCTTGCCATTATTTCTTAGCACAATCTCTTCAAGTGGCATCATTTCAGAGGTGCGAGAGTATGGACAACACTAGATGACACCAAAATGGTGGTCTAAAAATCTTTGTGTACTGTTTCAGCAGAAATTTATTTTATTTTGTAAATATGTCCTTGTATTTTGTTATAACAATAAAAATAATTTCTGATAAGCCCAGTTTACATGCATCAATATACCTACAAGGGTAAAATTCTACGCTAATTTGCTTTTTAAATCTTCTAAGGTACTCTGCTCAGAGCTGTCATTTTTACCCAATTGCAATGATGCTTCAAATCACATGGTTTCATTTTCAAGAGCTGTAAGCACACACTGTTACTTTTGTTGCTGCCAGTGTTTTTATAGTCACTGATCCTGTCAAACGTTTTAGTATCTTAGTTATAATATTGTGGTAGAGGATTTGTGAAATGAGAACTCTTGAGAATTAAGTCATAATTAAAGGAAAAGGAGAGAAATAAAACACAGCTTCAGCTCAGTTACAGTAATGTAATTCAATGCAGGAAAATTCTATATAAGAATGTTTTTGTTAGTACTCATGTAACCAAAGAAATATTACATTTAATAAATTTACAGCTATATTTATCACACATTATTCTATGGTTAATATTGATAATAAACATTACCAAAAATTCTGTATGGTCTGATGGAAGGAGAGAGGTCCATGGGAGAGTGGACACCATGAGTTACTGCACTGGCTGAAAACCCCAGTGACGCCAAGGATCTCTGCTGCAGCTGCTGAGCACAAAATGTTCTCAAAAAGAGGCAAGATCAAGAAGAATCTCTAAGATCAGATTGGAAGAGTATCAAAAATGAAAGGGATCACATAGGTCATTAAACAACCACCCCCTTTTTTTAAAAAATGAAAAGGCTGAACACTAATATACACTTAGATTGTGACAAAGATTTTCTGATCCCTAGCACACTGCTCTTCCCACTGCACCATCTCTCTCCATCCTGAACTATCTATCGTTTTTCTTGTATGGATTGTAGGATCATCTAACCAGTTCCAAAAAGGAGTGAATTCCTTACAGAGGAATTCTCAGATTTTTAGTTCAACACCGTTATCAGGATGTATCGAATTTAAATTCTCCAGTTCCCTCATTCAGTCAGTCAACTATACAAGAGCTAAAGCCATGGTAAAGTAGAGGCTCTAAGCATAAAAAACATCTTGCTTGAAAATTCTTTGTTGGAGGTTGGTATCCCTCCTTGATTTTAATGAATGCTCAGCACAGATAGATACAAGCTGTCCTCAGTGGTTTTCATATGAGTTCTCCACACACGTTCTCTTAGAAATGTAAAACTGCTTTCAAGAATTTTATGCCTGCGTGGAGAAAACTGTTATTGTGTAAAATTAGCATATTTACTAAGGTTTGTCATTACTTTTGGTAATTAAAATTGTACAAAGAGAGAGACATATCCAATTCAAGAAAATTACACCATACAGTAATACAATCATAATAGTCGCCTGACAATTATTAAAATACACTGAACTCTTCCTTACAGTAAAAGTATTCACCAGAGTAGTTTCTGAATAAGATCATTGCAGTGCTTTCTATTTAAATGTTTCTCTGCACAGAAAATTATAATTACATTTGCATAACTACTATAATCAATCTAGAATTATGGCTCAAATTTTTATTCTCAAAATCACTGTACTTTCTGAGACATCAGGAGTTCTGACGCATAATCTGGGTTCTTCTACTATTATTCTAATTTGTAAGGGGATGAAACGTATTCTTGTACCCTCTTTATGTGAGTCAATCATTCTGGGGACATACTAGGCAATACAACTATGCTGCACAGTTTGTTTACTTTCATCTAGAAGAATAAGGTTTCATTTACCAAATCCATTTTGTCCATAAAACAAAACAGATACAAATTTAAAAAGATATATATTTCAAAAACACTAAAGGAGAACTCCAACTGATAGTCACATTGAGTAGACTTGCATTGGAATGGCAAACATTCATCACCTGTGTACACAGATGCCCTGTACTTACTGAGATGAGCTGCGATGGCCGAACTAATTTCTGTCCCATCTTGGAAATATTGTCTACCATAAACCAAAGTCTTCTTGAATGGTCTCCTTTACTTCTGCTGAATTCAACAGGCTCCCTTGAAATCTGATACTACAGCCATATTCTTTATTTAAAAATCCGAGTCAGATATGATGAAAACAAGAAAATCTCAAAACATTTATCTGCAACCAGCTTTCTAGAGCCATGGCTAGAAGGTTTTCTCATCAATGTCCAGCTAGCCCCTTCTGACCAGTGTGCTGATAATGTCAGACCTCCTTAGAGACCGTTTAGTGCGGGGTCCTATCTCAAAAGAGCATAGTCTGAGACACTTTCGCAGACCAGGGTGTGAGATGTTCTAAAACCCAGTTTGCTTCTGGTCCTACCTGGCACATGGTGTTTTTGGTTACCAGGCCCGGTTCGTTGAGGGAATGCTGTCTCCAGGGGCCAGTACAAAACAAATCCTCAGTAGTACAGGTGCCCTCTGTTTCCTGAGAGGCACAATATGAAGTCACCTCAAAAAGAAAACCTAAAGCATTTTTCTAACACTGGACTTTCAGAAAACCACTTCCAAGTGGAAAGACGTTAAACCTGACTCAATCTTTTCAAATTTCCCTATGTTGGGGATTTCGGAGCTTTGTTGAAAATTGCACAAGGAACTGTTTTAATGACCAATTAATTCAGATTGGCAGACACACAGGAATAAACATGTTCAGTGAATAACAGTGAGGGTCACATGGATACCCAAAGGATTATATATTGACTTTAGAAAAGAAATTGAGATAAGCTGAGGACAAACATTAAATCAAACATTAAATCAGCAATGGAATTATATCCTTAGCTAACTATGCACTCAAGTGTTTGTTTATATGCACAGATTATGCCTATCTAGGAAAAATGGAGCCCAGCAGGCTACTAGACTTGTATTTACATAATGCTATAAAACTAACTTCTTGCCTCATTATTTAGAGGTTGCATAGGGGAAGCCAACTTTGATGGGGGACCAAAAATAGTGACTCAAGATTCCTATTCTTAAAATAAGGTAGCAACATTTATCTCAAAGATGGAGAAACACAGTCAAAGAAGCAGGCAATGCATTATAGAAAACTGGAACTGGGTGGATATTATCTGACTCCCTGAATGTTAGTCTTGTACCCAGAGTTACAAGGTTCTGTTTTAATAAGGCTTATTTTTCTCTGAGTAGACCAAGCCTTAGCACCACACATTGAGCTGATTTGTTCCAGAAAAAAAGCAAAGACATTTCATGATTTGGTTAGGGCTTTCAATCGATAAATTTATTTAAGGGTCTAATGTATGGGTGAATATTCCATATCTATTAGGTGTTTTTGCTATTCCATATCTATTAGGTATTTTGCTATTGCTTTCACTCTTTAGATCCTATGGAACCCAGGTTTGGAGCCTCTGGGCTGAATGATCTGTATGGCTTCTCCTGGTACCAAACATCAACAACAATATGCAAGTGAATGACTGAGTGAGTGCACATGGGGTAAACTTCTAACTGCAAGCACAGAATAAGTGAAAGATGTTACTTAACTCTGAGATTAAGCAAACTGACATGAAAAGGAGTATACAACACTTGTGTACTCGTTCCAATAAATGCCTACTGATGGAGGAGATACAGAGTGGTGGAATTATAAACTCACTGACGTCAAGCCAGATTCAATGCATAGTGACCCCTCCTTGGGTTTCTGAGGCACGATCGCCCAATCTTCCTTCCAAGGAGTGGCTGGTGGGTTTGAACCAACAGCCTTCTGGTTAGCAGTCAAATGCCTTAAGCACTATGCCACCAGAGCTCCTGGTGGAATTATAGAGCTAGGCAAATAAATTAGGAGCGGTTCCTGTATGTGGAAATGAGTATTGAGTTGCATTATAAAGGAGAAGTGCAATATGGATAAGTTAGTATAAAGATGTAAGTAGCAGAAGTAAGATACCAAAAATCTACTACTAGGGACAATTAAAAAAAAAAAAAAAGAAACCTGTCTAATCCAAAGAGCTGGTGTCTGGAAAAAAACAAAAACACAGAAGAAATTAAAACAGTGAGAGGAGAGTAACAGCAGAGGCCAGATAGCATTAAAGTATTTCCTGGGGCATATGCATTGAATAAATATGTGTAGTTCCTTTATCAAGAGTTAACAACCCAAACTGCTATTTAAGGAAGACAAGTTACTAGGGCAAGGTGCTGTGGTGGCATAGTGGGTAAGGGATTTGGCTACTAATCAGAAGGTCAGCAGTTCAAACCACAAGAGGAAGGTGAGACAATCTACATCCATAAGGTTTTACAGCCTTGGAAAACCAATGGGGGTTGCTATGAGTTGGAATCAACTTGATGGCAGTGGGTTTGGTTTTCTGGTTTAGTTACCAGTGCAGCTACGTTTTATAATGAATAATAATGGTTATCAACTACTATTGGGGACAGTGGTGGTTCAGTGGTAGAATTTTCCCCTTCCATGAAGTAGACCCAGGTTCAATTCCCAGCAAATATACTTCATGGGCAACCTCCACCCATCTGTCAGCTTGTATGTTACTATGATGCTGAATGGTTTCAGCAGAGCTTCCAGACTAGGAGAGACTAGGAAGAAAGGCCTGGTGATTTACTTTGAAAAACCAGCCAGTTAAATCCTATGGATCACAATGGTCCAATCCACAACTGATCAGGGGAAAATGCAAGACCAGACCGGTATGAAGTAGTCATGACTTCATGGTAGGCAATAATAACTTACTAAGTGCTTACTGTGTGACACACATTATTTTATGTATGTCATTTCACTTAATCCACATTTTCGCATCTTTAGCACTACTGAGGTGTTGCATTGGACAACTCTGTTACAGTGGTTCCCTTATACATTTCAAGATGTTTAACACATCCCTAGACTCTACCTATAGGTGTGAGTATCACTCAACCCCAGTTGAGATGATCGAAATGTCTTCAGACTTTGCTGAATGACCCCTTAGGGTTACATCTCATGCTTGAGAACCACTGATTTATTCCCAACAAGCCATGAATTAAATTCCATTAATCTCTTTAGAGATGAGGTACATGGATGTTAAATAACTCACCCAAAGTCACGTGGTCATTTAGTGGCAAAGCCTGTTTGTGAACTCCAGCAACTTGTCTGTGAACTCTAGCAATTCCGTTTTAGGGCCTGAATTCATAACAATTATTGTCTATTGCTTTCCCATAAGCTTTCTGGACACAAATCTAACATAAAGCCCTATTTAAAAAGTAACAAATAACCCAATGTCGTAAGTCCCTACTTTAGCTGAAATATTAAAAAATGGTCAGACTTCTTTATTTGAGGTAATGCTATCACAGCCAGTGCAGTCAAGAATACTGTCTCTTGTCTGCAATTTATCCAGAGGCTAACTTTCTCATCTAATGCTATTTCAGTAATGTGTTCTACATAATGTTGAAGAAATTTTGTTGAATCTGACCTTAAATTGACCTTAGAGATGCTATTAGGACTTCTTTCAGTGTCTCTTTCTTCATCTCTTCCAGGCTTTGGTGTATGGGGGGAATAAAAAGCCCTTATTTTACCATAACTATCAAAAAATGCAAATAGTAGAGCTTAGCTGGTACCTTCCAAGTATCCCTAGATTGTACAATATCCTACTGTCATACTACTGAGTGGGGATAGGACATCCACCTGCCTACCTTCTGACCAGAGCTATTCCACTTCCCTTTAATGATGAGGGAAAGCAAGGAACAGAATGCTAGGAGGGAAAAAAAAGTCTGTCTGGTCTTTGATGTAGAAGTTTTATAGTCATGTAGTGAGAACTCCTCTGAGCTCATCTCTCTCTAGGCAGGCACGAGCCTCTGGCTGGGTTGAGGAGGAAGAAATGGAAATGATTTCAAAATGGTAATAAATGTTCACAGGCTCCCCTATGCCAGAAAGGTAAACAGAAATTGCTGCTAAAGAAAAAAGGACTGGGCTGGAGAGAAGCAAACCTAGTCCTATGGGTTTGACCTCTGCTTCTCCACCATTATAACATTTACATAAGGTCATTTTTAATGCTAAGATTCTATGTATCTGCCATAATAAATGAAGGAAAGAAAGCATTCACAGGATTCATTTATTATGTGGAATAATGAAGTATCATAGAAAAGGAAGATGTTAGAGAGACCAAAAAAATCATAGATTAATATGGGCAAAAGCACATAGCCAGCCCAAAATAGATGCTTTCTCATATCCCAGAAAGCTCTACCTGTGAAAGGTCAGACTTAACCTGGGACTTGTTTTTCTCATCTGTGAAATGGAAATAAAACTCTCGCTTTGGCAAAATTTTTTGAATTCTTGACAAAAATCTCCAAACAGAAGATATTTCTAACAGTATCTAGCACATTATAGGCAATCTATAAACATGTCTTGGTTAAATGAATGAATAAGGTTTTCAAGTGGTGAGGCTGAGGAACAATGAAGTCTAGCTACCATTCATTTCCTGTAGTTTTACTGAGCATGGAAAAAAATAAAGATTATTTTCATTTTAAGAAGACTAATCATCCAAAGGGGAAGGGAAGACTAATCCAATTCCAAAGAGTAAGGCAACCTTGCAAGTAAAGCTCAAAAACTGGAAGCCAGTGACGGGATAAAAGGAAAAGTAGGTGTAGGTAAATACCAAGGGTTTTGATATCATTCCCATTAGTTAAGATGTCCAATGGTGGTGATTTTTGTTGCCTTTATTGGAGTTCCAGATGTCTAAATTTGACATGACAGAAGGAAATGAATATGTGTGTGTGTAGTAAATCAAGGAATCTTATCCCTAGGAATGGATTTAGATGAAACATAGTGGGATTGTTCCAAGTCACTCTAAATGAATAGTAAGGAGTGGCACTTCACACCCCATTCAAGACATAACAATTAGCAGTAATTAAGCAGTAATGCTTAAACTCAAGACAGTCTGTAACTGGCATGATTGCCAAACCCATCCAACTTTCTATTATGCAGACTATCTTCATTTGACCTTTTAACCCCAGTTTTGGGGACTGAGGACATGTCTCAGTTCCCAGAGTTTTAGGCATAATCCTGGAAATTGAAGTTTGGTTGGCATTTTTTGCAGTAAAATCACGTAAACTTTTATGCATGCTGTAAAATCATCTTTCCCTGCTGTGAGCTGAGCACTTTGGGCACCTCTGGATGATAAATGTGGTAAGAATGGAAAGCATTATTATTATTTATGCTTCATAATGTGTCAACTCGATGTCCTCTGCCACAATAGACACTTCTTTCAAATGTGCAGTAACAGCTCCCTAGTGATGCATATTCAAAATATTTTTGAAATGAAAAAGCAAAATTAACCACAAACTGTCCCCTTGTCTCTATGAAAATAGCATTGTTACACTACCAGGGAAAATCAATGTTAAATAACAAAAGCTACTATAAAATAATAATTAAAAAAAAACCCTAAATATTGGAAGGAGCTCTGGTTTGGAAGAAACATGTTTTTTAAAATCCCAACAATGGTAATTTTACTTCCCAATTAAAGTATAATAGTAAAAGAGCAAACCATTACCCAGAGTGCAAGAAGAGTACAATGAATTTTGCTTTACTTAATAAGAAGTAAAGTTTTCTGTAGAGCCAGTTCTTTTGACAAAGAGTTGAGAAACAGAGACATAAGGATTTTTTTTCTCTTTAAGTTACCCAAGCTATGATATCTTCTGAAGAGTCATAACTTCATGCAGACCTTTAAAATTGTTGCTGTTATTGTTAGGTGCCCTTGAGTCATTTCTCACTCATAGAAAAGCCCATATTTAAATATGTAGTGGCCAACAGGTAAAAAATGGCAAACTCTCGGTTTTTGTGGGTAAGATGCTCCTGAACTGCTGCAACTAAATGCAGTGGGTTTAACCCTCACGCAACTGAGTTTCTATTTAAAGGCAGCACAGACGAAGTAAGGCTCTGATTGGCATTCTTTCCAGGACACTGCTGAGATTCTCAGTCAGGATGCTATGGTATTTTAAGACAGGAAGATGTCAATTTAAATGTGATTGATGTTTGTTTCTTCATAGTTTGGTAAAGTTTTAAAGAGTGTAAATGAATGCTAAGGAGCCTTGGTGGCACAACAGTTAAGTGCTCAACTGCTAACCCACAGGTTGGCAATTTGAATGTGCTCAGAGGCTTTGCAGGAGAAAGATCTGGCAATGTGCTCCCATAAACATTATAGCCAAGGAAACCCTATGGGCAGTTCTGCTCTGTCACATAGGGTCCCTATGAGTTGGAACTGACTCAAAGGCACTCAATCTAATGCTTGTCTTGCAGTAGGAATGCACCAACCCTCCACCCCATGGAGTTAAAAAGTTAATGCACAGTCTGTAAGTATTTTCAATCAAGGAGAACCTAAAACAGTAAAATAGCATTCCCTAATTAACATACAAAGGAGTTCTGGTGCTGTAGAGGGTAAGGCATAAAGCTGCTAATCAGAAGGTTGGCAGTTCAAACCCACTGCCTGTTCCATGGCAGGAAGATGAGGCAATCTGCTTCTGTAAAGACTCACAGCCTTGGAAACCCAACATTAGTCACTATGAGTCAGAATTGACTCCATGGCAGTGGGTTTGGTTTCGTTTAACATACTAATCAGGAGTTCATTCCTTCAAAGTGCCTCTAGCATATAAGGCTGGACTTTTGCTAGTTGATTATTTACATTGTTGCTATTACGTGCCCTGCAGTCGGTTCCGACTCACAGCCACTCTACCTGTAACAGAACCAAACGCCACCTAGTTCTGCACCATCCTAACTATCATTGCTATGCTTGGTCCATTGTTGTAGCCACTCTGTCAATGTGATAGCTTATTTGTCTTTGTCTTAACATTGATGAGCTATGTATCCAGGGAAATAAATTATTTCAATGTCTGTCTAATCATTTTTTAAATTATCAAATTTTTGTCCTGCTCAAAGAGCAAGTAGGACTTCTGATAATATGGAGAGAAAACTGTAGTATTCAATGAAAGGGGTCAAGAAAATAAATGTGAAGTCCTCAATGGACTCATTCCAACCATGACTAAATGCTATCACTTGAGCATTTCATTACTTGCCATGATGTAATCTTTTAAATTGTTATCACACTCTCCCCGCCCCTTTATTCCTTCTGGGTTTTACATTTTGGGAAAAGAAGATAATAATGCATATAAAATTTTCATTAGTTGTCAGATATCTTAGAGTCTGCTGATATTTAATTTCTAATTTGTAATATCATTATAAGTCAAGGTGATTTCCAGTTATTTGCAACGATTTTGAAGGAACAATTTCTTTTCTAAGCACTCCTGCTATATACACTTCTGCCACATCCTCAGTAATAGAATGAAGCTAACCCTTTTCATCAACATTTAATTTCCCATTTATATGTAATGGGCTGAAAGTGTTTATAAGACAACATAAGAAAAGAAATGGGTACAGGAAATCCTCTTTTATATTGGTCCCTACACCCAATGTCTGTGTTTCAGTGACGGTGAAGAGAGGAAAAAAAAAAAATCATCAGAAAATGAAGGAGTTGGCAGGGTTTGGGAATATGAGAAAATGTTACTGGAAAATATTGAACAGGTAGACATAGATGAGGGATTAGGCATAAGGTCAGGTAGCAAGCAAACTGAACTTCATGTAGCCTAATCAGTCCCTCTGCCTTGCAAATCCTTCCAAAACATTACCTCATCTGTGCTTTCATCATCCCCAGTGTAAAAGAGTCGATTACTCATGCTATCCCTCTGCACAACTGAGAAATTTATCTTTATCCAGCTTATCATCATTACCCCAGTGTTACACTTCATGGTTTTCTTATTTTTATCTGGTATCTAACAAGATTGAAAGCTATTTGAGGGCAGGGATTATGTCTTCCTTGTGCCTCGCTTGCATATTCACTTAGTACTTTGCAGACAGGTTTTCCTTGATTTTAATGGGGTAGTCTCAAGGCAAGTGGCTCATTATTTAAGGCCAAGTTTGCCATTGTAGGCCTATTTGTATATATTCTTTAAATAGCCTGCTGAACAATCACTTCCCATTTCACATTCAAAACTCAAGTAACTGGGACACTACATTACTATTTTCATTTAATGAACAGCAAGACAACAATGTGGCATCTATATTTTATAATTAAAGAATGCTTCTTCATAGGAAGCATTTATAAATACATGTTAATCCTCTTCTTAAATGGTTTCATTGGTTACCATCATATTCATTCTAACTAAACTGTTTTGATACCAAAATGCTCAATGATTTCTACAGTCCCATTATTTTTATGTTAAAATTCTTGACTGTGTATTGGAACGTTGTGTATATTTTGTACTTATACATAACATAGCCTTGATTTGAAAATGTATACTCCAATCCTAAATTAACACTACACGCAACTGAATATTTTACTCAACAACTTTATTTTCAGAGTATAATTTTTGTAGGTTATTACTTGAAAGAGTTAAAAGTAATTCATATATGAGAACAGTGGAAGTAATCCATATGCAATCATGTTACTTATCTGATAACTCCGTGTAAATTAAACAAAAAAAAATCAGAGTGTCTTATTTAATTTCTCAGCAGCAGTACTGACAGATTTTATACTTTTGGCAAATTTGGGACAAGGCAGTCAGGGATGGGAGAAAAGCATTGACTGCTTACTTTGGCTTCCCAAATTTAAAAGAAAAAGAGACTCCTTTTATTTATTAACATTAATTTAAATGTAAATATAATATTTATATTTTTAAATAAAAGAGAAATATCATTAGATCTTTATCAAACTTTCTTCTGGCCCATTCTTTCCTCTTCAACTTGAACAACTATAACAAATACTTTTTAATTTCTCTGAAAGAGTGTGCTTTCAATTTGTCTTTAGGAAAGCATGTTTTTCTTATCCTAAACCAGTTAAGTTAGCAATTAGAAACTGTATTAAATTAACATTTTTATTTAGTAATAGGTCAGAAGTTAAAGGGCACAGCACACCATTTAAGCCTTTTCTGAATAATGTCAACTGTTACCTGGCAGTTCCATCAAACTTTGGTAAAGGGCTAAACTCCAATGAGCCCTTCAAGAAGAGGAAAAAATAATTATATATATATATATATATATATATGAACCATCATTTACTGGAGGACTTAACACAGAGAGTTCTAACCTGAGATATCTGCTGGTATTTTTAGCACAGGTTTTTGTTCATTTATTTGTTTATTTAGTTTAAGAACAAAGTCACGCAAGAGTATCCACTTCTCTAAGATGTCTGAAAGATATTGATGAAACTGTGTTGTATGTATCCTCGGAAGGAAGGTTGGGCAATCTATTTCCAAAGTGATACCGCCTCGGAAACCCAAGGAGGGGTCTCTATGAGTCAGGTCCGACACAATGGCACATAACAACAACAACAACAATGTTGTATGTATGGCACTTGGGCAAGCTGGTTATGGCTAGTGGAGCAGGATGAGAAGATATTTTGAGTGAAAAATATGTATTATCACAAGTCATAGACTCAAGGGTAAGCAAAGATTGGCAGTGAGCATATTGTCAAATATCTTAGACAAGGAGAGAATCTTGGTTTTCTTTTGTACACCCCCCATCAAATATATCAAAGAGTTATTAAATGCTTCCAGTTTGGATGTATTGAAAGAAGTATTTTTTGCAGGAAGCAAATTATTAGAAAATCAAATACCCATTTTTATTCTGGTAGAGAGCCATGATTAAAGGAGCCTAGGATGTCTGTTAGAATTAAGTGAATTCTTCCATGCTGTCTTTGCTAGTAGATGTTAGAATTGTTAAATGCATTCAATGGCCAAAACATTTAAAAAGCTCTCTTTTGATAAATGATGCAATTGTATTTAAAATGGGTTTTGCTAAATCATGTATCCATGGGTCTTCTATTTTGTTTATGACCCTTCATAAAGAGTACTTCAAATACTATGAGAATAGGGGAAAAAAATAATAAAACTTGTCAGCTAATAAAAAAAAATGCTATGCCTCTTAGAATATGAAAAAAGTGGTGGTATTTTGGTGTTTCCTTACTTTAGAAAGCACATTAACTCCTGCATTTACTCATTTGATACATATAACATTAGATCTTCTAAAATAACCAACTCCCTAACACAGAAATGTTTTCTCCCAAAAATAATAGGAAACAATTATATAAATCATTTAGAGATAAATAGAGGCTATACTCAGCAAAGATTCAAAGTTCTTGTTAAACTAGTTTTTAAAGGATGTGCAAAGCTTTTCAGAACTGAAATATACATCTAAAATTTAACAGATTCATTGCAAGAAAATTGCAGATGAGGGGCTAGAATGAATGTTTCTGTTCCTGAAAATTTGGAACATAATCAGGATAGTTGGTTTGAAATTTTTTCAGATTATTTCTATTAAAAGGAAGAGATATTGAGTGTTACATTAGATTGTTCTCTACATTTTCATTTCACTGTTTTCCCTGAAACCTGGGTGGATTATTCACTGAAATGTGAAGGAATGGAAATATTAGATTTTATTCAAAACCAAAAACCAAACTCACTGCCGTGGAGTCGGTTCCAACTCATAGCGATCCCTCCTTGGATTTCCGAGGCAGTATCCATACAGAAGTGGATTGCCCAACCTTCCTTCCAAGGAGTGGCTGGTGGGTTTGAACCACCAACCATCTGGCTAGCAGTCAAATGCCTTAGGCACTACACCATCAGAACTCCCATACTTTTATTCAGTGACCCATAAATTTGTTGGTTATCAGAATTCTTATAGAGTAGGTAGAAATAAGGCTTCTATGATGACCAAATTCCATCATTAATTACTGTTGGCACAGAGTCTCTCTCTACATATATTCCCAGTTCCTGTTGGAATCAAGTAGCACTATATCATTCTGTTGTCTTTCAAGGGAATGTATGTCCTTCCTCACTGATTCACAGGGAAGAAACAAGGATACATTGAGGGTAGTGATTTGTAGTAGGTTCTGAGGCTGGCTTGATATATGTACATATGCATGTCAGGCTTTATAATATACTAGAGCTCATAAGAAGAAGCATTAATCACTGCCGAGTTTCTCCAGTCCTCCTTTTTGGATAGGAAGTCATACTACTTCCCTTGGCTTAGTAAGTCAAGATGCAGCCTTTTTTTTTTAAATGAGATTTCAGTTAAAAATTACATCTGAAAGTATTTTAGCTTTCATCACTTATCTTTCTCAATGTCAGTTCAAAGCATGTTACAAGATATAAAAACACATTGATGAGATTACGAAATCCAACCAGAAATGAACCCAAGAACATTAAAGGGTCTGGTGTCATTTTTTTTTTTTTTTTGTTCTGTGAAAACTCTTCACATTTTCTTCCGTAAATATTTTCAACTTGATGAATAGTGATAGTTTTTCAATGACAATCTGGCACCAGTGTTTTACTACTTTGAATAACAGGCTAACACAAGGCATCATGGCTATTTAACCAGTATTAAATTTAAAAACAAGGGAGACAAAGAAAGAACTAATAGATTAACCTTTTAAAAAGCATTTCAGCAGAAGAATTGCCATAGCACCATTTAGCAGACTACCAGATTTGTTTATTTGCCTAGGCTCTCTTAGAGCTTATTAAAGGAAGTTTAAATATTTAAATACCAAAATTATGGTGGGATGGGGTGGAAAATGATATTGCATATACTATATTGAGTCTCAAACATAATTTTTAGAAAAATAAAGCTATCTTTTCATACATAATTTTAACCAAATAGACCAGTTCATATATGGAATCTAGAAATATTAAAGATAACATTAACATTACAAAATGCACATACTAAAGAAGGAATTTAGGGAATACTGAACAGATTAAAATCAGGAAAGGTGTGTGTCAGGGTTGTATCTTTTCACTATACTTATTCAGTCTATATGTTCAGCAAATCATCCAAGAGGCTGGGGTATATAAAGAAGATTGAAGCATCAGGATTGGAGAAAGACTCATTAAAAACCTATAATATGAAGATGACATAACCTTGCTTGCTGAAAGTGAAGATGACTTGAAGCACTTGCTGATGAAGATCAAAGAGTACAGCCTTCAATATAGATTATACCTCAACATAAAGAAAACAAATATCCTTACAACTGGATCAAAAAGCACCATCATGATAAATGAAGAAAACATTGACGTTGTCAGTGATTTCATTTTACTTGGATCTACAATCAACACCCACGGAAAGAGCATTTAAGAAATCAGACAACTTATTGCACTGGGCAAATCTGCTGCAAAAGACCTCTTTAAACTGTTAAATAGCAAAAAGTGTCACTTTGAAGACTAAGGTGCACCTGACTCAAGCCTCATCTTTTCAATAGGCTCATGTGGAAACTGGACGATGAATATGCAAAAGCAGAGAAGAATTGATGCATTTGAATGGTGTTGGGGAAGCATACTGAAAATACCATGGACTGCCAGAAAAATGAAAAAAATCTACCTTGGAAGAAGTACATCCAGAACGCTCTTTAGCAGTGAGAATGGCCAGACTTTATCTCACATACTTGTATTACATACATCGGTCAGAAGGGACCAATCTCTGGAGAAGGATATCATGCTTAGTAAAGAAGAGGGTCAAAGAAAAAGGGGAAGATCTCCAATGAGATGGACTGACACAGTGGCTGCAACAATGGGCTTGAGCATGACAAGGACTGCGAGGATGGTGTAGGACCAGACAATGTTTCATACGTAGGGCTGCTATGAGTCATAGCCTACTCAACAGACCTAACAACACACATAATGAACATCTTACATTGCTTATTTCATATTATCTGCCTAGAATCCCAGGAATTAGGTGTTATTATTCTCATTTTACTGATGGGGTAGGTCTCCACATATATTTCCATTTCTTTCTGAAATCAAGTAGTATTATACTTTTCTGTCGTCTTCCAAAAATTGGATGTCCTCATTGATACTGAAGGAAGAAACAGATACACTGAGAATAATGATTTGTAGCAGGTACTGAAGCTGGCTTTGCATGCACATAACATGGGTTTAAAAAATTGTGTCTGATGTTCCACAGCAGATCATATGAGGCACTGAGACCAGGAACCCTGTTCTGACTCAAAACCTTAGGCCTTTACTTGTTGTTTTTGCCTTCGAGTCGGCCCTGACTCATAGTGACCCCTCCTTGGGTTTCCGAGGCAGTATCACTACGGAAGTAGGATTGCTCAACCTTCCTTTCGAGGAGTGGCTGGTGAGTTTGAACCGCCAGCCTTCTGGTGAGCAGTCAAGTGCCTTAGGCACTATGCTACCAGAGCTTCCCTACTCAGGTATAATACTTTTCAACACAAGGGCAGGTTTTTGTCTGAATGTATTTCTAAAATGCCTTGTATCTGAAAGTATCTTGAGAGCAAACTCAAGAGAAATAAACAAAGGTTTCCATTGGTTTTATAGCCTACTTCTCTTGAATACTTTAAAAAAAAAAAATTATTGTGATTTTGGTGAAAATTTATGGAACAAATTAGTTTTCCATTCAAATAAATAAATAAATAAATAAACACACACATATGCGTGCATATATATATATATATATATTTTTTTTTTTTTTCCCCCCTTTGTGACATTAATTGCAATCCCTGCAATGTTATAGCATTTTTTCACTTCCTCCCTCTGTTTCCCTTCTGTTTGCATTTGTCCTCTTTCCTATCCCCTCCTGCCTTCTGAGCTTTATCCCTGGCCAAATACTGCCTTTTTGATCTGCTATGTTTGATTGTTCTAAGAAGTATATAGCTCCATTTTTTACCTTATAGGCTTATTTATTGTTTTTTCCTGAAAGTTGAGCCATGGGAAAAAAAGGGTGAGTTCAGCTCCAGGCTTGAAGTGTGACTAAGGACCATAGTCTTAGGGGTTCCACCAATCTCTATCAGACCAGTAAGACTGGTCTTTTTTAGAGTTTTGTTCCACATTTTTCTCCCACTCTAATGAAGACCTTCTATTGTGATCCATTTCAGAGCAGTAAGTAGTGGTAGCAGGGTACTGTCCAGTTCTTCTGGTCTCAGGGTCCTGGAAGTTGAGGTTCATGTGGTCCATTAGTCCTTTGGACTAATTTTTTCCACAAGTGTGATTTTTTTCACTCTTCTTTGTTCCAGAATTGGGAGAAACCAATAGTTGCACCTTAGTTGGCCATTCACAAGCCTGTATGACCCCAGTTGCTGTTTAACAAAGTGGGATGTAGAACATTGTCTATTATGCCAATACACCTTGATGCTCCTGAGACTATGGTCCTGACATCCCAGGCCCAACTCATTCCCTCAAGGTGTTTAGTATCTTATATTTGTAAGGAAATGATAATATATTGGCAATCCTATAAAATAAGGATAATAGTTTCCTTTAAAAGGGAAGAAGATTATTTTTCATATCAACTTTAAGGATCCCTGGCAGCATAGTGGTTAAGCACTCATCTGCTAACCAAAAGGTTGGGGGGGAGGTTAGAATACACCAGCTGTTCCATGGGGGAAAGATGTAGCAGTCCGCTTTCCTAAAAATTAGAGCCTTGGAAACTCAATGGGGCAACTCTACTCTCTCCTATAGAGTTGCTGAGTCAGAATTGACTCTATGACAATGGGTTTGGATTTTCTGTTTATTAATTACGGTTTCAGTTAAATAATTAAATTCATGGGCAGAGTACCAGGTTCTAGTTCCATTCCTGCAACTAGTTTTGGCACCAAGGTAAGTTATTTAACTGTTGAGTTTACTCAGTTTTAAAGGTGGGGGTGGGCTACTTGAATGTGATTCACAGTGTTTTCAAGATTGTGTGATACTTCTCAATATTCATTCAGTATATACACCTGCAAACATTGCATTAGATATTAGGAAGAGATACCCAACAATATTAAAAGCTAAGAAGACAGAGGCCAAATTTTGAAAACATTTATAATTTGGAGAATTGAGGATGAGATATGGATAATGGAAGACGAGCAAAAATTTTTTTGTTCTTTTACAAATTTCTTTGTTCTTTTACAAAGATTACTCCTGCTACTCAACACCTAAGATGTTACTCTTTCTACAATAGAAATGCACAAGCTATCACCCCATGTCCTCACAGCCAATCTCAGGAGATGATATATAAGCAATGATTTGCCCAATGAGTGGGCAGAGAAATGATCACTCAGCCAAATGCATTCACTGATGACTTGGCCAAATGCAGGATCCATGTTCCAAGAAATGCAGAGACTTTTCTCAAAGTGTCTCATTATTTACTGGAAGCAGACCACATCCCTAAGGCAGCTACTCAGCTACTCACAGTAGATTCCACTGTGGAGTTGATTACCAGTCTCCTCATGGGGAATAACTATATCCAGCTGCCCAGCCGCTCAAAACCAGGTCCAGTCAAGTTGACATATAACCTTAACTACCACAGTGGTACAACGGTTTCCGCTCAATTACAAACCTAAATGTTGGTGTTTCAAACGCATCCATTTGTATCATGGTAAAAAGCCTGGTGATCTGCTGCTTTGAATATTACAGCCTAGAAAACCCTATAAAGCAGCTCTAATCTGTAACACACTGTGTCATCCATCATAACTCAGAATCAACCCAGTGACAACATATTTTTTAAAAATCTTACAGAAATATATTGTCAGTCATTTCTTCTGTGGCACTACTGGGTGAATTGGAGCTCTGGTAGCATAATGCCTAAGGCACTTGACTGCTAACCAGAAGGCTGGTGGTTCAAACTCACCAGCCACTCCTTGGAAGGAAGAGGGGGCAATCAACTTCCGTAGGGATACTGCCTTGGAAACCCAAGGAGGGGTCGCTATGAGTCAGGTCCAACTCAATGGCAAACAACAACAACAACAACAACAACCTTTTGGCTAGTCAAACTCAAAAGCTCACCGCCGTCAAGTCATTTCCGACTCATAGCAAACTGTCCTTGGGTTTCTGAGGCGGTAACATTATGGAAGTAGATTGTCCAGTCCTCCTTCTGAGGGGTGGCTGGTGGGTTTGAACAGCCTGTCTTCTGGTTAGCAGTCAAGTGCCTTAGGTACTATGCTACCAGAGCTCCTAGCCAAGTACAAATCATTTGTATCATCAGGAACCTTAGTGTATCTATATTTTTAAACATTTTGGTGAAAATTGTAGCTTCTTAGGCATTTTTACGAGCCAGGAATGTTATGTGCATTGTCTATCACACTTTTTACAATCACCTTGCAAAGTAGATTATAATTTTTTCCATATCATAGATGTTTCAGCAGTTTAAGCAATAAGCTGTCATTGGTCATCAGGTAATATGTTGGGAAACCAAGATGAGAACACAGGTCTGCTCTTCAGCTAACACCATGCCACCTCTCATCCCTTGACTAATTTGCAAACACACAAATTGGTGACATTAGCCTTTGCGGCCCAACTTTACAGGAACCCCAACTGTGGACATTTTGTAGCACCTTCTCAGAAATTGCTACAGGCTTTTTCTCACTGGGTCCTTGATGTATAATCAATCTTATTTTCAGTACCCAGGCATATGCCTTGAAGACATGGCATAGTGAATGCATAAAACTTTTCCTTAGAAAATGCATCTATCCAAAAAGAGCTCTCATGGTGTAGCGGTTAAGGCATTTGGCTGCTAATCAAAAGATTGGTTCTTCAAACCCACTAGCCACTCTGTAGAAGAAAGATGAGGCAGTCTGCTTTCTTAAAGATTTACAGCCTTGAAAATTGAATGGGGGTTGCTATAAGTCAGAATCAATTCCATGGCAGTGAGTTTGGTTTTAGATGCTATCCAAAACACCTGAACTTTTGTGCTAAAAACTTTTTCATCAACACATTTGGCCCTGAAATGCCCTTCAGCCTCAATGTCAGGTTTACTGCAGTGGTCTGAAGAGCCTAGTTCATCATGAAAATGTGTTTTAGTTTTCAACACCAAATGAATATCTCTTCCCTGCACATTGCTCAAAATGGCCATTTCCTTCACCTGGTTATGTTTTATTATTCATGTCATCAGATCAACAATGTAAGATTTATTTAGGGGGAACATTTCATCAATTACAAAACATAAAGCATGTTTCTGTCTCTCAAAGGGTTCAGTGACACCTTAAATAAGTTCTGAACTGTTCGGGGAATTACAATGAGTGCTTTTCTCCTGACAACCATTAAAATTGCATGCTCAGAATGAAAAATCAGATGGCTGAAGTTTAACAAGGGAAGTGCTCCTTGTTTCATTAAATGTGTGATTATTTTAATTCAGAGATGGGAAATCTTTCCCTTCTTTTTTAAATCATTGCCCTGGGAATATATCACCGGGATGATGGAGTATGAAAATGAAGAGAGTTTGAGAACAACTCACAGAAAGCAGCTGATTTCACAACATATACATGCAACCCAGTTGCCTTGACATATCCTCTTCCAATCTTGCCTCACTAAAGCACACTTTACACAAAGATGCCTTGGAAATGTAGAGGGTCAGCAAAAAATAGAGACACATTCAGCAAGATGGATTGTCACAGTGGCTGCAACAGTACGCTCAAACATAGCATCGACTGTGAGGATGGAACAGGACTGGGCAATGTTTCTTTCTGTTATACATAAGGTAACTATGAGTCAGGGTTGACTCAATGGCACCTAACAAGAATAACACAGAGCCACCAAAGTAATCTTAAACTAAAACTCAGATCATGGCATTCCTCTACTTACTCCCTTCAGTGATGCTCCCATCCTAGAACAAAGCCTGGATCCTTTCCCATATCCTTATCCTCTGTCTCCTAAATAGGAATAATTTCAGCTCTTGCTGCTAAATACAGGAAATTTCTAAGCTAACACCTTTGCCCAAACTATACCAACCTGCTATGCTCTTAAATGCCCTCCTATCAGAATCATATTCATATATTAGGCCCATCACAAAATCCATTTCCCCCTTAAAGTTTTCCCTGACTGCTCTGTTGGTAAATAATCTCCATTTTATATTATGTTTCTTTTCAATGAGTTGAGAGACTGTCTTCAAAATCTTTGTATTTATATCCTTATGTTTTTGTCCAGTGTTTTGGGGATAATAAGCACTGAATGTAAATGCATATGTGCCCCCCTGGGCCAGGAGCTGGCCAACTCTATTCTGATCATATCCGTACCTCCCCACTACAGAAGGTGCTGTTGGCCACCTGTTCTGCCAGAATGGTGCTCTGTAACCCTCACCACTATGACATGGTTGCAGTTCTAGGAGAAACCACAGGACATCACACCCTGAAGGCCCTCAGGGACCAGATGAGGAGGGATCAGAGGGTGCCTAGATTCTGCAGGGGTGTCCCTGGACCTCACTGTCCATGCTCAACCTGAGCAAGCTCCAGAGCCTGCCTGAGGGCTCCTGTGCTTGTGAGTATCTCCATCTCCTGGATGTCAATAGGGTATCCCCAGACATTGGAGCACCCACCCTCTTCGTGGATGATGAGGAGCTAGTATATGTGACCCAGCAGTACCAGTACGTGTACAACATGCTCCACACTCTCTGGGGGAATGCCCACCCACATCCTGGAGGAATCATGGTGAAGTGTTTTGAAGCTGTCCAGACTGGTCTGCCCATGTGCATCCTGGGTGCACTCTTAGCACCAATCTGACTCAGTGCCCAAAGCCTGCAAATGCTAGTCTCAGAGCTGATCCCATGGACAGTTCAGAATGGGTGCAGAGCCCTGTGTGTCCCCCACCTGTATTACAAGCAGTGCTGGGAGCAGTCTCTGAGGGCTCTGTGGGAGGAGCATCACACCACTTCCTGTGAACCTCAAAGGCCTGGCCTGAGCCAGGAGGCCTGGCCTGCTTCTCCCACCCCGTGTCCTGTGGGGTCAGAGGGCTCCTCTGACTTTCGCTCCTCCTTTGCTCCTCCTCTTTGAACATTGACCCTTGGACATCACTTATTATAATTTGCTGTAATCACCACTGAGTGGCCTTGAAAGCCAACCCAGGAGGAAGCAGGTATTGCAGTGGGGCTCACAGGGAAGCCAAGAGCCCCACAAGTAGAGCTGAATACTAACAGGGATAGACTGTCTATGGTCATGCTGGGATATCCCAGGTCTGTAACCCAGGGATCTGTTTTGGATCCCTTACTGTCAGAATTTTCTTGGGATCAGGCTAGGGTCTCTCCATGGGAGTGAGGGCTACCCCCAAAATAATAGGCCTGAAAAGGGGGACGTGTGTCTGCTGTCTGAATAAGGCTCCCATCAGGTTTTAAAAAAAAAAAAAGCAAAGTTGGGGGAGGCTGAAGAGAAAGAAAAGTGTTATAAAATTCAAAAGTTCCTTTGTTTCTCTGCCTCGCAACTCCCTTACTTCTGCCCTTCACCATGATCATACAAAGTGGTTTACCAACTATAGAGAGTTTCTTCAGAATAAACCAGCACAATTTTACTCTTTAAAACTCTTGTGGGGATACTGATGGAGCTTTTATAATTCTATAAATATAGAGAATTACATGCATACTTCTTTTTGAAAGACTGCTTTTTACCCAGACTTCACAACTACATAGCAAGAAGACATCAAGACATTTTAAAACAACAGTTCCAGATTCTAAAATAGCATTTTTTTTTGATTTTCAAGTTTTCAAATATAATCAGCCCGACCTTCAACAACCTTGTGAACAGGCATATGTAGTCTCACTCCCTATAAAAAGGAAACTCAGCAACGTAGCGTGTCTGACTGAATATTATTTAAGTTGCCAGTTGTTGCTGTTGTGTGGTATCAAATCAATTCTGACTCATAGCGACCCTATATGACAGAGGAGAATTGCTTCATATGGTTTTCTATGTTGTAATCATTATGGAATCAGATCGCCAGATCTTTTCTCCCGAGGAGACACTGGGTATGTTCAAACTGTCAAAGTTTTTGGTTAATAGCCAAACTCTTAACCATTGTAACACCAGGGCTCCTAAATTAGGAGGGGACTAATTTGCAACACCAGGGACTCTCCCTTCTCAGACCTTGATCCAACTGTATGAAGAAGCACCTCCCCAGAGTGTACTGGTGAGTACACTGCTCAGTCCAAGGCATTGCCTGCAGGGCAATGAGCACACAACAAATGAGCTGCCAAATAAAAAGATATGCTGCAAGGCTACAAGGAGGTGTCCAGAAGTAAATGACTCTTCCTCATCTTTTCCTCACTCTGTTGCTGTTGTTGGTTGCTGTTGAGTTGATTGCAACTTATAGTGACTCAATTTGTATAAAAGAGAGCTATACTCTACAGACTTCTCAAGTTCTGAGCTTTTGGAAGCAGATTGTCAGGCTTGCTTTGAAGGCAACTCTGGGCAGGTATGAACTGCCAACCTTTTGGCTAGTAGTTAAGAGCATAATCACTTCACCTCCCAGGACTCCCTCATGCTACAAAGTCTAAAAATTGCTAGTAACATCCTAAACACTTAATTACACCTCATCTGGCAATGCTTAAAAAAACAAAAGTACAAACCCACTGCCATTGAGTCAACTCTGACTAATAGCAACCATTTAGGAGGGTCGAACTTTCCCACAGGGTTTCTAAGGCTATAAGTCTTTATGGAAGTAGACTGTCCCATCTTTCACCAATGGACCAGCTGGTGGGTTTGAATGTTTTAACCACTGTACCATCAAAGCTCCTCATATGAGGCAAGGGTAAGGTGAATGAAATCCTGGAATCATCAACAGTGACTAGTTCTTTTGTGGGGGGTGGGGAATGAACTTGTAATCTTATGATGAAGGCAGTATACTGAGTTCAGATATATCCAAGACACAGAACCTATCCTCACTGAGCTTGCCTTATGGTCAGTGGGGCAGTAGAGCATACCAGGAAGCATGTGGGTTCTGCACTGAGTTTGCAGAGGTTCAAATACAGGTTTCACCATCTAGTAGCTGTGTGATTGAGGGAATATCTTAGCTTTAGTCTCATTAAACCACAGGGTCTTCTTATGAATAGAGTTTATAAAAATATACTATTGTGAAGTTGACATGAGGAAAAGTATATAAAGTACTCAGCACCATGTCTCAAAGCTCAAAAGATATATATGCGACTCAGTATTTACCAAGTCTAGCTAACAATGTGTTAAATGAGTGATACAGCAAAAAGGGCTGTAAGATTTTGGATGAGGAAGAGTGTCCCTTTGGGAAGAAGAGTTAAGGAAACATTCATGGATAATATACAACTTGAGGTGTATATGGTACATTGTGACTCAGATATTGGTTTGGCAGTGTTCATAGCTTAGCTGAAACAAACCAACAGTCATCATTGAGTCGATTCCAATTCATGGTAACCCATTTGTGTCAGGGCAGAACTGTACTCCACAGAGTTTTCAATTGCTGCTTTTTCAGAAATGGATTGCCAGACCTTACTTCTTAGGAGCCTCAGGTTGGATTCGAACATCCTACTATTTGGTTAGAAGGCAAGCACATTAACCACTTGCATCGCCCAGGGACTTCATAGATGAAAAAAACTGTATATGTTTGATTAGTTAGAAGTTACTAGCTATGTCATTCCTAACTTTTTGGTTTTGTTTTTTAAAGTATATTATTTCAACTGTTACAGCGATAGCATCTGCTAAGTGCCTTTTGGAGTTTTAAATCTCAAAACCCTGCACGAATTTTAGAAGCTCTCTGTGAAACTCTTAACTGTTTCTAGGCGCCTGATCCCACAGTTGATACCTTCCACATGGAGGGGAAGAAGAGAAAGGGGTCCCTGGGTTGTATTTAAAAACACTACTTTCAGTGGGATTGTTTTCTAAAGAACTCTTTAGGATGTAGTACATGGATTAACATGTAAAACACATCTTTTCCAGTAAGCAAACCTAATAGTACATAAATCTTTTAATATACAAATGACTCATACCAGGTAGGACATTAACATTTATCTCTCTGATTAACGTAGAAAGTTGCATGAATCCATGTAAGGAAACTCCAGTGTGCTTACATGGAATGCTCTGCTCACACTTAGGTAAAATTATTACATTATTAATTTTTGTACACTTTTTAAGAATATATTTTTAATCAAGCAAGATGAATTACAAATGGAATCCAAAGGCCTATTCCAAATGATAATTTCTCTAAATTACCCTGCTTATTACTTATGGAAGGAGACCTGGCAGAGCAGCAGTTAAGTACTCAGCTGCTAAGTAAAACGTTAGTGGTTCAAATCCTCCAACCTCTCTGTAAGAGAAAGATGAGTCAGTCTGCTTCTGTAAAGATTTATGGCCTTGGAAACCCCATGGAGCAGTTCTACTCTGTTATAGGGTTGCTAGGAGTTGGAATCAACACAATGGCAATGGGTTTTGTTTTGTTTATTGCTTGTGGCATGATTTCTTCCTTTTCCCCCTTATCCGCATCCCTCTCAATTGTAATTCAGATTTTATCAGTATAAATGAATACAATTTAACTTCCCTTGCCATATTTTGAGATTTTTTTTTCCAGAATAAAGTATAGTCACTTATCCACTCACAAACTTTAAAATTTAGAAGTCTTTTACCTCAATGAGGGTGAAGAGAGTGAACAAATACCATTTTGCTAGTTCTCCTGTTGCTGGAGGCTAATTGCTTCTTACTCTTTATCTAATTGTATATTGAGAAAATATCAATGCACATGGAGCAATGCAATCTGCCTCATCTAAATGCATCTTGTAAAATGACCAAGTGCTGCTAAGTGCTAGAAATGTGTCTCAAAAGACTCTCCACGTCTGCATCACTTTGGGGTTGTTTGGAAGTTCAACCCTTTTAGTGAGAAGTATTAAAAGATAAATCTAGTTCTCTGTCCTTAATTTACCACTCACTGTTGAGGTATTCTTGTTGGAAAACATATCCTCTGGTCTCACCAGTTCCTAATGAATGTTTCTGGCCTTCCTTACCAATGTATTAAGTCTGATAAAATGAAAGACACAATTCCCTCTACCTACTATTAAAAAAATATGAATAGATCATCTTTTGTACCAGATGAAATGTGTTATAAAGGATGTACTATGAGGATTAAAAAAAGAGATATCCACAATTTTATTAGACTATTCCTTTTGAACTATAATAGAAATGATGGATGTGCTATTTAACTGACTCAAAACCAAACTCACTGCCATGGAGTCAGTTCTGACTCATAGTGACCCCTCCTTGGGTTTTCAAGGCGGTATCTCTATGAAAGTAGATTGCCCAGTCTACCTTCCAAGAAGTGGCTGGTGGGTTTGAACCACCAGCCTTCTGCTTAGCAGTCAAATGCCTTAGGCACTGAGCCACCGGAGCTCCTATTTAACCAACTTGTTGTTGTTGTTATGTGCCGTCGAGTCAAACCCGACTCATAGCGACCCCTCCTTGGGTTTCCGAGGCAGTATCACTACGGAAGTAGGATTGCCCAACCTTCCTTCCGAGGAGTGGCTGGTAGGTTTGAACCGCCAGCCGTCTGGTTAGCAGGCAAGTGTCTTAGCCACTATGCTACCAGAGCTCCCATTTAACCAACTAGTCAGCCATTATCATTAAGAAGAAAATGCTTTCTAAATATGCTGAAAAAGTCTGATGGCATGTGCAATAAATGAAAAGGATTTTTATCTATTTGGGATGAATATTCTCTTATCCATTGTCTACATATATTGAAACAATTAAGATTTTCTTTAGTCTTGTGTATGATGGGAAATTTTATCTGAAACTTTCTCAGTTATGACATGACTAGAATTAATTAGAAGGTAATACTAGAGACTAACTGGAGGCAAGACTGGTTTGGCAACAGTCTTTTCATAGTTCAAAGTCGAGAAATAGTGTGATGGTGGAAGAAATGGTGAGAGAATTCAGTCTTAGAGATTTTATAAGAAAGTATGGTTAGGTCATTAAGGTTCAATTTGCAGAATTTAGTAATTCTGCTAAGTTTCCTTAAAAACTTAAACCAAGTTTCCTATTTGAGAGCTAATGTTTGTTTAACATTCAGTGTGGGAATCACACAATTTTACTGAAATCTTGTTATACCCATGTTTACAGAAGAGCTGAATTATTTCCAAACTGATCTGGCCTCATGTAAATGTGTTAGTATAGTAGTAATCAAAGGAAATAACTTTAAAAATGATTTCATACTTTTCTAATCTGGCTTCATGGATCAAGTTCAGAATATTCCTAAATCATTCAAACTTGTATCCAAATTTTCCATACGTATATAGCTTCCCAAGGAGATGGTCTGTGACTTTGTTCACATTAGTAATGGCATCTGACACACACACACACACACACACACACACACAATGAATTCAGGCTGGCATAGAGCCTGAGGAGAACTTCCAAGAAGGTTCTATGGTGCCATGGGCTGAGGCATTCATGACTGAAAATAACTGATCAGTAAAAATAACTGCTCCTATAGTACTTTAAAAAAAAAAAAACACACATACTTGATGGTTGGTAATACTTTCAAGCAAGACATCTCACCTGGTTGCTCTTTATGAACTTATTACTTAGTTTTTTTCCTAATTGTCTTCCCAATGCATTTATCACCATCTATTAGGCCATATTTTTAAGGAGATCTGGTGGTCCAATAAGATTCAACCATTTGGCTGCTAAACAAAATGTCTATTGTTTGAACCCACCAGTTGCTTCATGGGAAAAAAGATGAGGCAATCTGTTCCTGTCAAGATTTACACCTTGAAAATCCTATGGGGGCAGTTATACTCTGTCCTATAGCTATGAGTCCAGTGGACTTGATGGCAAATAGCAACAACAACAATAGAGTCACTATAAGTCAGAATTGACTGGCTAGAAATGGTTTATTAGGCCATGTAATTTACTTATATATTTTCTTTGTCTCCATTCACTAGAAATTGAACATCATAAGGGCAGGGATTTTAATCAATTGTGTTCACTGTTGTTTTTATATTGCTTAGAGCACTGCCTTTCACACAGTAGTGTTTCACAATTATTTACTGAGTAAATGAAAGAATGATGGTAATATCTGAGTGTGGTTAATGTGTCTTCATTACACCCACATAGGTCTGTGCCTCAGCATACTTCTACCACATTTCTTTTCCTGTCTAAAAGTGTATTTTCTATGTTTATTTGTATGAATACTGCTGTTGTAAAGTCTACTTGGATAATTTATATATAGTCTAAGACATGAGATTTTAGTATAAGTGACTGTCCTGCCTGCATTAGACAGACTGCAATTCAAAACATGATTTTGTTATTTTTAACTGAAAATAAAAGTTGGTTCTGTTTGCCTTAAATAGAGTTGAAGTCATTTGTCTTTCTTACGTTTCATTCTTCCACTTTATCACACAACAAAGAAGGGTATGTGATGCTAAAATGAGAACATTTTATTGACTGTAGGTCTTGGGAAGAAATAAAGGCATGACAACTTGATTACTTGCAATATGAGAGGCTAGACATGGGCACAGTAAGTGAAAAATTCAGGTAATTACCAAACAACTGTTCTTTAGTTCTGTGAAATTTTCCCTGTTATCTACACCTGAGTATCAATTTTTCTGATGTTCTAAAAATTTGTATCACTTGAATCAAGATATCATATTTTCTCATTATACCTACTTGGGTTTTCCTTCCAGAAAATCCACTTCCTAAAGTGGAGTTGCACTCTTTCCACTTACTGGAAAAGGAATGCATAATTTATTTATTTATTTTTCTCAAAAAGTTTTTAAATTGAGAAAACAAAGATGCTGTTAACTTTTGCCAGATGTTTAACTAAAGAGATGTTATAGGAATTTCAAGATGAAGTAAAAGTAAAAATCTGAGGATAGAGGCAATTACCAGGTAATGAACTTATCAATTACTGAAATTCCTACTTGCCCTTTTTTCACTGACTTTGAAAGGATTGAAACCCCACCACTACCACCACCAGAAAACAAAATAAAACAATAAGAGAAAAAGAAAAACCCAACCCACTACCATGGAGTCAATTTCTATTCATAGAAACCCTTTAAGACAGAGTAGAACTACCCTCTGGGGTTTCCAAGGCTGTAAATCTTTCTGGAAGCAGATGGCCTCATCTTTCTCCTGAGGACAGGCTGGTGGGTTGGAAGGCCAACCTTTCGGTTAGCAGCTAAATGCTTTAACTACTTTGCCACCAAAGCTCCTTCAATCAACCTCTACTGGCAACAAATTTTTAATCACAATAACCTTCACTTGCTGCAAATAGTTTCAAATCATTGAAAAACCTTTGAGTCTTTCCCTGCACTAAAGTAAAGGCTAAATAAAAACCTAATGCACCTGCTCTGACTTGCTGCAAATTCTTAAAGACGCAGGAATGGATTTAATGCATGCCCTGGGGACTGCCCATATATTGCAATAGAGATAATTTTCTAACCCTCAAAAGGAAAAACAATGACTTTCTTTTAAGTTCTAACCTCTTTTTCAGCCTTTGACCTGAATGAGAAAACTTAGTAAAAGAAAAAAAAAAA
>NW_006921871.1:3672043-3676643 GCF_000298275.1 Orycteropus afer afer | reverse complement strand
AAATACGTATGGTTGGGAGCTCTGGTAGCATAGTGCCTAAGGCACTTGACTGCTAACCAGAAGGCTGGTGGTTCAAACCCACCAGCCACTTCTTGGAAGGAAGGATGGGCAATCTACTTCTGTAGTGATACCACCTTGGAAACCCAAGGAGGGGTTACTATGAATTGGATCCAACTCAATGGCACATAAAAACAACAACAACAACATTGTGGACAGGTTTCAGTGGAGTTTCCAGACTAAGATAAGGAAGAAGGGAGCAACCATCTACATCTCAAAGAACTGGCCTATGAAAACCTTAGGAACAGCATTGAAACACTGTCTGACATATTACTAGAAACTTTATGGATAGCCCTGAAACACTGTATCATATAGTGCTGGAAGATGAGCCCCTGAAGCCAGAAGGCATTCAAAATATGACTGTGGAAAAGCTGCCTCCTCAAGGTACAGATGACCTTAATAACATGGGTGGAATAACACTTTTGGGACCTCAATTTGTTTATGGGGCACAACCCAAAGTGAAAAGAAACAGCTACAAACACCCATTAATAATTGGAACAAGGAATGTATGGAGTATGAATGTTGGGAAATTGGAATTGTCAAAAATGAAACGGAACACATAAAAATTAATATCCTAGGCATTAGTGAGCTGAAATGGACTGATTTTGGCCCTTTTGAATCAGACAATCCCACGGTCTACTAAGATGGAAATGACAAATTGAGGAATAGTGTCACATTCCTCATCAAAAAGAATATTTCAAGATCTGTCCTGAAGTACAATGCTGTTAGTGATAGGATAATAGCCATACATCTATAAGGAATACCAGTTAATACTACTATTATTCAAATTTACGCACCAACCACTAAAGCTAAAGACTAGGAAATTGAAGGTTTTTACCAACTTCTGTAGTGTGAAATTGACTAAACATCCAATCAAGATGTGTTGATTATCACTGGTAATTGGAATGCAAAAATGGGAAACAAAGAAGAATCACCAGTAGTTGGGAAATATGGCCTTGGTGATAGAAAAGATGTTGGAGATCACGATAGAATTTTGGCAAGACAAATGGCTTATTCATTCTAAATACCTTTTGTCAACAACATAAACAGTGGCTATACACATGGACCTCACCAGGTAGAATACACAGGGATGAGGTACACTATATCTGTGGAAGGAAGGGATGGAGAAGCTCAGTATCTGCAGCCAAAACAAGGTCAGCAGCTGACTATGGAACAATCAACTGCTCCTAGGTAAGTTCAAGCTAAAGCTGAAGAAAATTAAAACAAGTCCATGAGAGCCAAAATATGATCCTGATTATATCACACCTGAACTTAGAGACCATTTGAAGAACAGATTTGCTTCATTGAACACCAATGACTGAAGACTAGATGAAATGTGGGATGACATCAGGAATATCATCCATGAAGAAAGCAAACGGTCATTAAAAAGACAGCAAAGGAAAAAAAAATCAAAATGAATGTCAGAAGAGACTCTAAAACTTGTTCTTGAATGGAGAGTAACTAACACAAATGGAAGACATGACAAGATAAAAGAGATGAACAGGAGATTTCAAAGAGCAGCTGGAGAAGACAAAATGTATTACTATAATGAACTGTGCAAAGACCCAGAATTAGAAAACCAAAATGGAAGAACATGCTTGGTATTTTTCAAGCTTAAAGAATTGAAGAAAAAATTCAAGCCTTGAGTTACAACATTGAAAGACTCTATGGGCAAAATATTCAATGATGTAGGAAGCATCAAAAGAATATGGAAGAAATACACAGAGTCACTGTACAAAAAAGAATTGGTTGATATTCAACTATTTCAGGAGTTGGCATATGATCAAGAACCAAAGGCATTGAAGGAAGAAGTGGAAGCTGCACTGAAGGGATTTGTGAAAAACAAGGCTCCAGGAATTGATGGAATACCCATTGAGATGTTTCAACAAACAGATGCCTCGCTGAAGTCACTCAATCATATAAGCCGAGAAATTCGGAAGATAGTTACCTGGCCAACTGATTGGAAGAGATTCATATCTGGACCCATTTCAAAGAAAGGTGATCCAACAGAATGTTGAAATTATTGAACAATATCATATGCAAGTAAAATTTTGAAGACAATTCAAAAACAGTTACAGCAGTATATTGACAAGAAACTTCCAGAAATATAAGCTGGATTCATAAGAGTACATGGAACAAGAGGTGCCATTGCTGATGTCAGTTGGATCTTAGCTGATAGCAAAGAATACCAGAAAGATGTTTACTTGTGTTTTATTAACTATGCAAAATGATTAGACTGTGTGTATCGTAACAAATTATGGATAACAATGAGAAGAATGGGAATTCCAGAACACCTTATTGTGCTCATGATGAACCTGTATAGGAGCTGTTGTTTGGACAGAACAAGGGGATACTACATGGTTTAAAATTAAGAAGGGTGTGTGTCAGGGTTGCATCCTTTCACCATACTTATTCAATCTGTTTGCTGAGCAAATTATCAGAGAAGCTGGACAGTATGAAGAAGAATACAGCATCAGGATTGGAGGAAGAGCCATTAACAACCTGCATTATGGGATGACACAACCTTGTTTGCTGGAAGTGAACATGACTTGAAGCACTTACTGATGAGGATTAAAGACTACAGTCTGCATTATGGATTACACTTCAACATAAAGAAAATAAAAATCCTCACAACAGGACCAATAAGTAGCATCACAATAAATGGAGAAAAGATTGAAAATGTCAAAGATTTCATTTTACTTGGATCCACAATTAACACTTATGGAAGCAGCCATCAAGAAATCAGACATCATATTGCACTGGGCAAATCTGCTGCAAAAATCCCCTCTAAAGTGTTGAAGAGCAAAGATGTCACTGAAGATTACGGGGCACTTAACCCAAGCCATAGTTCCAATTTCCTCATATGCATATGAAAGTTGAACAACTAATAAGGAAACCAAAGAAGAGCTGATGCTTTTGAGTTGTGGTGTTGCTGAAGAATACTGAAAATTCCATGGAATACCAAAAGAATGAGCAAATCTGTCTTGATAGAAGTGCAGCTGGAATGTTCCTTGGAAGTGAGAATGGCCAGACTTTGTCTTCCCTAGTTTGGTCATGTTGTCAGAAGGGAGCAATTCCTGGAGAAGGATATCATGCTTGGTAAAGTGGAGGGTCAACAAAAAAGGGGAACACCTTCAACGAGATGGATTGACACAGTAGCTGCAATGATGGGCTTAGACATGGTAAGGATTGTGAGGAGGGAACACAACTGGGCAATGTTTAATTCTTTGGTATATAGGGTAGCTATGAGTTGGCACCAACTCAACCACACCTAACAACAACATCACCATACAATCTTACACCAGCCAAGCCAACCTGGCTGCTGCTAATAGACACACAAACTAACCCACCTAATCAAGTAAACCTGGCCCAGATGAGAAAAACCACCCAGCTAAACCCAACCCAAATTATAGAACAACATAATGTGAGTGAAATAAATGACTGTTGTTTTAAGTTACTAAGTTTTAAGGTATTTTGCAACACAGCAAACAATAAAGGATAAACAATATAAGCAGGAGCATAAATCAATAAATAAAACCAAACTAATTTTAATCCAGTTTAATTAGAGAAATTAAGAAATAAAATATATTTCTTTGGGTTGAGATGAGCAGTTAGCTTTGAGATAATAAACAAATAATCAGCCATAATACCTACCTAAGGCTGGAAGATTTCATGTATGCTTGGTTTTGAAAGTAAAATATTCTGATCATTTGCTTTTTTTATTGTGTAAATATCTCTGAGCTTTTCAGCAAAACAATCTATAACTTTGCCTTATTTGTCATTAGAAGTAATACACAAATGTTCTTGGCATCAAAATAAAAAGGGAGAATATTGAGATATTATTATCTTTTTTCCACCATTATTTTAATATTTCTTTAATATTTCTGTTTCTTCCTCTCTGTAACAAAAAGAAATAGGATAGCAAGACAAAATTATACCTAGGTTTTCATTTTGGCTTTTTTTTCATTGACAAATGGAAGGCTATGAAGTCAGAACTATAAGACCATTTTCTTCTAAGATTTCATTAAAGATAAGATATTAGAGAGATTGAAGGCTATTGTGGTGGCTTACCACATCATCTTCTTCCAAGAATCAGAAATGGGTGAGAATAAAGTAATGCAAAAGAACTCAGCCTTTATCAGACACAGAGTCATTTGGAAATTTGTGATTGCTCTAAGTCCAAATGATTATTGCTGAACTTTGTCAAAGTGGGAAGATTAAAAGGGTCTTTGGGATTGTTTAAGTGCAATACCACAAATACTTGAGCAAGTAGAAACGATTTCAGAAGGTAAAACTAATAGGAGGAAAGAGTAGGAAGCCCAGAATTCGGAAATAATAAAAACAATTTGTGGTTTTCCATATAAATCAAGTTCTGGGAGGGTTCCAGCAAGATGGCAGACTAGGCAGAAGGATTGCACAGACCCTCTTCAACAAAGAAAAGGGAAACCAGTTAACACAGACACAGAAGATAATCTTGGACCCCTGAGCCTTGAAGGAAAGGATGCAGAATTGGACTAAACCCCAATTAGCAGAAGAATTTGCG
>NW_006921871.1:3662161-3667006 GCF_000298275.1 Orycteropus afer afer | reverse complement strand
AAAAAAAAAAAAAAAAAAATCAAGTTCTGTTAAAAGTTGAAGAGCTGGGTGCACTCTTTCTTTAAAACTTCCTTGGATCGCTTGCCTTCAGAGAAGCCAGCTGCTATGTCACGAGACAGCTCTGTAGAGTATTCCACATGATGAAAGAACAAAGCCTGCCAACATCCATGTAAGTGAGCTTGAAAATGGATTTGGACACTTCTACCTGGCACCACAGTTGAATCTTCTGATTAAACTGTACCAAAAAAAAGATCCACTGCCATTGAGTCAGTATTGACTTTTCAAGGCTGTAAATCTTTATGGAACCAAATTGTCTCATCTTTCGCCCACAGAGCTGCTGGTGAGTTTGAACTGCTAACCTTCTGGTTAGTAGCCAAATGCCTTACCTACTATATCACCAGATCTCCTTTTAGAGGAGACTGTAGGCCTGACCAATAGCTTGACTGCAGTCTCATGATAGACCTTGATCCAGAGGTACCCACTTAAGCTTCACTCAGATTTCTGACCCATTAAAATCTGTGTTATATTAAATGTTTGTTATTTTAAACTGCTGAGTGTTAGGGTAATTTGTTATATAGGACTAGATTACAAACACAACCACCAGAATAAATAAAATAAAGTAGCTTTGTTATGCCAAAGCAAAAATTAACAAAAATTCCAGACTGTTCTCTTAAAACCAAAGAAATGGTCAAGAAAGGCTAAGACTCTTATTTTGGATGTTCTCTTCAAAGTCTTCTCTACATTTTCCCTCTCCCAAAGGAAAAAGCCTGCTCCCTGCACTCTCTGGAATTCTCAACCTGATTAGAGTCTTCCAAAAGACAATGAAACAACTATTTCAGCTTGAAGAACAGAATGCAGAGATAAAAGATCTCTGGGCAAAAACAGGAAGGTTTGCTATAATTGAAATCATAATTGAGAAATGAAAATGATGATACTATACAGGCAAAGGAAGCCAGGCAAGGAAAAAAAAAAAAAAAAAAGACAGACATTGAGAAACTCCTGGAAAAATGAAACTCTAGAAAACAAGTGTGGTCTCAATGTGAAGCGAAACAAAATGACTTGATTTTGAGCAATTCATGGGACAGAAAGAATCCATACCACCTTAATGCTAAGAAAATTCACCTTCAAGAGTACACACACTCACAGGAGAAGGAAAGAATTATCACCATGATGAGTCCTCAGTTTCGATAATAAAGACTGCCTAATTACTGCATAAAGGGGATAAACAAAAAAATGAGCATATAAGCATATTATTTAGAAATACAAAAATAATTATTGAAAATGTTCCCTCCAGTGAATTAGTTTTGGGGAAAGGAGGTGGATGGATGAGGGATTGTTGCTATTTATGTGTTCTCTTCTAAAGCATATTTTATTTGTCCTAATGTGTTTATTAGGAGCTCTGGTAGCATAATGGCTAAAGCACTTGACTGCTAACCAGAAGGCTGGCGGTTTAAACCCACCAGCCACTCCTCGGAAGGAAGGTTGGGCAATCCTACTTCTGTAGTGATACTGCCTTGGAAACCCAAGGAGGGGTCGTTATGAGTCGGGGCCGACTCGACGGCACATAACAACAACAACAACAATGTGTTTATTACTTTCATGAACATAATTTAAAAATTAAACCCACCTGTTTTGCATACATACAGAAAAGCAGAGAAAGTGAATTTTTCCAGCATCCTATTAGACTCAGAAATAGCATAAAATAGCAGGTTATATAACTAATATTATTATTTTCAATTTGAAATACTACCTATTTAAACAGACTGTACTTTCAAATAATCTACAAAGCAAGAATAAATTTATTTGACATTTCCCAGGCTTTGTCTGGATATGTCTTCCAAGAAATTCTTTCCATTCCCAAAACTAAGTCTTTGTATCTAATTAGAGTTAATGCCAGCAGATCCTTAGAATCTTTGTTTTTACATCTGTAGTTCTTTGTACACTGTTAACATTTTAATTTGCTTACAGAAGTGTCACAGTTGACTCATGCTTGAACTGGACAGGAAGTGTCTTTTCAAAATGTTACCTGTGCTTTTTCCAATTCTATCTGCTCTCCAGCAATACCCAGCATCTAAATATCAAACCTATGCAAAGCTTTTCTTGAAACCCAGTCAAGAATATTGCAGGTGCAAATTCAGTGATAGGTCTTGGATTATTGGGCTTCCTCCTTGGTTTTCAAGACATTTTAATCTGCTTAATCAGCTCAACAGCTGGCCTGATATATTCAAAACCTAAACAAATAACTGAAAATATGAGTTCATAATTCTTCAAGGAAGGTCACTACGTGCCCAATTCCGAAGTCTTTGTTATCCCTTGACTGTGCTCACAAAGAGAGGGCAGTGGTCTGGTCCAGCTGTAGACAATAAGGGAGTGCATTCCTGTAGAGAATTTATAAACAGTAATGACTGACTAAACTGATTTCATTATAATGTGTCTTCAATTCCAAACAATGTCGGTGATAAAATATTCTCTCTCCCTTCCCTCCAAGAGACAATTACCACTGCCCCTCCCTTACCTTGATAAACAATTGCAATCTAAAAAATAAAACCACAACCAAACCGAACTCACTGCCATGGAGTTGATTCATAGTAATTCTTTAAGACAGTTTGACTGGTGAGTTAAACTGCTCAATAGGGTTTCCAAGACTATAAATGTTTATGGAAGCAAACTACCTCATATTTCTTCGCAGGAGTGGCTGGGGTTTTGAACGTTGACCTTTTGCTTAGCAGCCAAACACCTTAACCACTACACCACCAGAGCTTCTTAATCCCCAAATAAGGCACTGTTAACCTATGGAGCAGCATTATTACCCTCCGATCTGTAGCCTGGTAGCCAAAATTATACTGCTTTGTGTTCTTCTTCCTTTCAGCTTAGGGAAAACTGTTGGAGAGTTCTTCTTGTCTTACATGAGGAATTATGATAGCATGACTGGAAATGGGAATTCCCACCCCCACTGTATACCACATTCATGCCTTTCTTTTAAACATGTACACATGTAATACCAAAAAAAAAAAAAAACCTCACTGCTGTCAAGTCAGATCCAACTCATAACGACCCTTTCTTGGGTTTTTGAGGTGGTATCACTATGGAAGAAGATTATCCAATCATTCTTCCAAGGAGGGGCTGGGGCGGGGCAGGTTGAACCACCAGTTAGCAGTCAAATGCCTTAGGCACTATGCCACCAGAGCTCCTATACATGTAAAAAGAAAAAAACAAAACAAACCTATATTTCAAAACTATGGTTTTACTCTGCATATAAAGGGAACTAATTCATTCCTTTATTGTATGTTGAATTTTAATTCTCTGCAAATATTTCCAAATCCTGGAAAATTCAGAACTAAGCAGGACAAAGTATTTATCATCAGCATTGGTTTATGCACTTTGAGTGTTGATTCACTAATTTATTAAAAAAAGGAATTTACTAAGGGTCTAATTTTCACTAAGTATGGTTGTCTTGGTTCTCTAAGGCTGCTATAACAGACATAGCACAAGTGGATGGTTTTTAACAAACAGGGATTTATTCTCTTACAGTTCGGGAGACTAGAAGTTCAAAGTGCCAGCTTTAGGGGCTGGGTGAAGGCCCTTGACCTTGGGTTTCAGCTCTTCCCCTTGTTCCAGGACCACTAGAGCCTAAGGCTATTTCTGACTCACACAGCTGCTGGCTGCTCAGGGTGACAAACGCAAGATCGACAAGTAAAATGGCACTCCCAAGATAGGCAAGCAACACAGTTTCAAGTCCGGGGACATTTGGCAGGCAACATGGCAGGCCATTAAGATGAAGACTCGACGAAATTCAGGATCCAAAATGTGCCAATAAGGTAGAAACCTTCTCAAAACTTCTTCGGGTCACACCCCAAAGGCAACTACTTAGCTGTTCACAGCAGATTCCACCATGGAGGTGATTACAATTTCATCATGGGGGATAACTACATCCAGCTGTCTAGCCACTCAAAACCATGGTCCGGCCAAGTTGACACACAATCTTAACTACCACAATGGTTTTAGGTGCTGAATAAAAGCATAAGACTTAACTTTAAGGTGTTTGTCAGAAAGAACCCTAAGGTAAACGTTATGGGCTTGATAGGTAGACAATTGACTTTTTTTTTTTTTTTTTTTGAGTGTCTGTTCCTCTATTTTTTTGAACATGCTTTGAAAACAGGAACAGGTTCTGCTTGGGGTTATTTGGGAAGGCATGAAATGAAATGCAAGATCTAAAATTGTCGCATAACATTAACATTAGCGAAACGTTAGTACTTTACACATATAGATTAATAAAACAACAGAAACAGTTGGAATATATGGAGTAAAGAAGGGAACAAGGACATTACTGGCAGAGAGGGCAAAGTATGCAAAAACTGAAGATGGGAACTTGTATCTTCAGTTTGGGGATTGGAGTGATTCATATCACTAAAGCACCAATGACAGATTTCAGATAAACTGTTTTCCACATGCATCTTTTTTTCTTTTCTCTCATGAATCAAGTTTCCCACCACTATAAGAAGCTAAATCACATTTGACAAGGAAGTACAAGAAACAAGGCCATGAAGTGAAATATAGACAACTTAACAAAAATAAAAAAGTGATTACACTCATGTATGAAACTATATTGAACATTCGAACATTCTTACTTTGCAAAGAGGAAAGTTCATAATAGAACATGTGGGTCATGGGCTGCCCTGCATTGTTGCTGTGGACTGTCGTATTGACTTTGACCAGTATTATTCCAAGAGCCAGTAAACACTGTGCATGCAAAACCCAAACACTGAGATGTCACCTCAGATTTTGAAAGAAACTTGAAAGATCCTTTTCTTTTCTGAAACAGATGCATTAGGAAAAAAAAAAAAA
>NW_006921871.1:3639392-3660871 GCF_000298275.1 Orycteropus afer afer | reverse complement strand
TTTATAGAATTAATGGTAGACTTTGGTATCCTCCTTGGGGAGGGGAGCCTAAACCTTCCCGATGGCCTAACCTTCCTCTTCTTTATACTGGGGCACATCTTCATCTTGTGTGAGTGTGTCTCCATCATCTCGCCGACGCCACCTCTCCCTCCAGAGACCCACAGCTGAGGCTGGACCTCAGCACTCTTTCAGTCAGTTGGCCAGGTAGCTGTCTTCCAAATCTCTTGTCACAGCTGAGTGAGTGCTCCAGCAAGACATCTGTTTGTTGAAACATCTCAGAGGGTATTCCGTCAATTCCCAGAGCCTTGTTTTTTTGCCAATTCCTTCATTGCAGCTTTGACTTCTTCCTTTGTTACCACTGGTTCTTGATCATGTGCTACCTCCTGAAATGGATGATCATCTACCAGTTCTTTTTGGTATAGTGCCTCTATGTATTCCATCCATCTTCTTTTGATGTTTCCTGTATCATTCAACACATTTCCCACAGAATCTTTCAATATTGCAATTCGAGGCTTAAATTTTGTGGTCAGTTCTTTCAGTTTGAGAAATGTCAAGCATGTTCTTCTCTTTTGGTTTTCTAACTCCAAGTCTTCGCACATTTCATTATAATAATTGACTTTGTCTTCTCAAGCTGTTCTTTGAAATCTTCTATACAGCTCCTTTATCCTGTTGAATCTTCCATTTGCTTTAGCTACTCTCCATTCAAGGACAAGCTTCAGAGTCTTTTCTTCCTATCTTGTCTTTTTAATGACCTTTTCTTTCTCCACGAATGATGTTCTTGATGTCATCCCAAAATTCCTTTAGTTTTCAGTCACTGGTGTTCAATGTATCAAATCTATTCTTTAGATGGTCTCTAAATTCAGGAGGGATATAATCAAGGTCATATTTTGGCTCTCCCTGACTTCTTTTAATTGTCTTCAGCTTCACCTTGCACTTGCATATGAGCAGTTGATGCTAACAACTTTACTAAATGAAAGCTTATTTCATATTCCCAATAAATTTGTCATCAAGATTTTTACTATCCATTATCATTAGCCTAGGGAGCTCTGGTAGCATAGTGCCTAAGGCACTTGACTGCTAACCAGAAGTCTGGCAGTTCAAACCCACCAGCCACTCCTCCGAAGGAAGATGGGGCAATCTACTTCCGTAGTGATACTGCCTCGGAAACCCAAGGAGGGTCACTATGAGTTCGGTCTGACTCGTCGGCACATAACAACCAACAACAACATCATTAGCCCATACTTTATTCAATAGCCCACCACTGACGTTCAGACATATAACAAAGTCTTGGAGTTTCCTCAGCAGCAGGTTTTCCCACAATCCTTTTAGGGGAGTCTCTAGATTTCCTTTGACCAGAAAGATTCCAGAAGGGGGTAAAGGGGGTTAGGATCACCACCTACCTTATCAGTTCTACAGTTTGGATGATAACACCTCTTCTAAAAGAAGCTCTCCACAAATGCTATTTAGATTGTAAACATGCTGGGGAAACAACGTGGGCAATTTCATAGTTGGGGTAGTGTCTAACACATTGTCCAAATTCAGAACATGTGAAATAATAAAAGAATGTCACTCAAATATGTGTATTATTAAATCAGGACAAAAATAGCTTCCCTCCTTTAAGTTCCTATCTGATTTTCAATTGTGTTAGTGATCCAGTAAATAATAGACTGTGACTCTGTAATGTACAAAAGTCTTGCTAATTTTGATGAAAAGTACTTTATAATTTACATACCAATTAACAGAGGTCACTCACAAGGATAGCATTTTAATTCCAAGTAACTGTATTGCATACATGAGGTGTACAAAAGATATTTGCTAATTTGTATTTTTAAGTAAATACATGCAACATACACCATTGTCAAAAGTCTACACGTATATATTTATATACTACACTACTATTTTTTAATAATTTGAAAAGCTTACTGGAGAAATCATTGGTGAACTCTGGGTTAATTTTTTGCTTGAGATTTTTTATAAAGAAGATATTACTGATGAGACAACAGTAAACTGGTGGATTTGAACCACCAAATTTCTGGTTAGCTGTCAAATGCCTTAGGCACTGCACCACCAAAAAAAAAAAAAAAAAAACCACTGCCATTGAGTTGATTCTACTCATAGCGACCCTTCCTTGTGTCTGAGGCAGTATCTCTATGGAAGTAGATTTCCCAGTAATAATAATAATATATATATATTATATATACATTTATATTTAGGTGCTCTGGTAGCATAGTGCCTAAGGCACTTGACTGCTAACCAGAAGGTTGCCGGTTCAAACCCACCAGCCACTCCTTGGAAGGAAGATGGGGCAATCTACTTCCATAGTGATACTGCCTTGGAAACCCAAGGAGGGGTTGCTATGAGTTGGGTCTGACTCAATGGCACTTAACAACAACAACATATATATTTGTATATATAACTATATCTATGTATTGTTAGGGAACTTTTCATTGATACTAACATTAAAGAAAAATCTAAGGTAGGCTCTGGATGATAAAATATTTAAGCAATTATCATAAAGATTTATTTATGTACTATTAACACACACACCCACACATACAGACAGAATTCTCTTTTGCTTTCTTATGTTCAGGTAAGTCTGCTTCATTCCTACCCTTCAAAGAAAAATGATTATTACATTTAAGACATGAATAAACCAGCATATAATACAAATCACTCTTGGTACTGATTAAGACAACAAAATAAGACTATATCTTGCCATTTACACATTAACCAATTATTAAACTGTTCTGGTTACCTAGTGCCGCTCTGACAAGAAATATAAATATACCACAAATGGGATGGCCTTAACAAACAGGGGTTTATTCTTAGATTTGGAGGCTTTAAGTCCAAGTTCAAAGTGCCAGGCTCTAGGGGCTGAGTAAAAGCCCCTCAACCTTGGGGTCCAGCTCTGCCTCCTGCTCCCGGCCCACTGGAGCTAGAGGTGTTTCTTCACTCAGACAGCTGCTGGCTGCTGAGGCTGAGAAGCTCCAAGGTTGACAAATAAAAAGGCACAGTCTTGATGTTACCGAACCGCACGGCAGACCATTAACTTAAGTCCATTGTAAGTCCCAAGGTCAGCAGAGCATAGCAGGCTGCTGAGCAACAACACGGCTACATACAGGGTCCAAGCAAGCCATAGGCTAGAGACCATTCCCAAGGCTTCTCCTTATATACAGGAAGCAGACCACATCCCAAAGGCAGGTACTCAGCTGCTTGTGGTAGACTCCACCATGGAGTTGATTGCCAGTCTCATCATGGGGAATAACTACCACCAGCTGCCTGGCCACTCAACCAGGCCCAGACAAGTTGACACAAGAACATAACCACCACATAAACCAAACAATAATTTTATGTCCTACAGTAAGAATAGAATTATCAGAGCAAGTTCCAACTTCCCTAGTCATCTTTGAGAAAATGCCCACTGAAGTTACTGTTACATATTAATTAGATGCATGGTCTTCAGTTATTCTACTTCTCCTATACTGATAAAGATTTTATCAAAAGAGATTATACCAAGAATCATAAATCCAATCTAGTCTAACTCACAGCTGGAAGTACTTAATGTTCTTCATACCCAAGTTGAAAAGGAGAATATCATGAATTTTTAATCTCTTTAATCAAAACATGTTACCAAGGACAGTTACAGAAATTATATTTGCAAGATTCCCAGAACCACACTGTGAAATAGCTTCTCCCTGAGAACAACTGGGAAATAAGTACAGGAAACATTTGGAGTGATCAGTCACCAGGAATTGGGGTTTACTGATAGTGGGGGGAGGTTTGAATAAAGCAGTGCAGGAAATGGGCATCAGTGGCTAGTTCCTTCATTGCCCAGGCTTGTCTCACACATTGTAGGGTATTTAGCATTCATTGCCTTCTTATGCTGACTGCTAGGTTTCCCTGAAGTCGCTAAATTGCTGCCCCTCCTTCCAACAAGCGCGCGCACAAGCGTGCTATAGGGATAGTGCTGCCTCCTTGTGGAGACGCTCTTATTCAATAGAGAATTCAGCGAAACAGATGCCACCACAAGATTCAGAGCAGGATGGGAAGGGTTTCATTCCGTAACAGGGGCGACCTTATGGCAGATAACAACAGACACTACACAATTAATAATTCACAGCTACTTTTTGAAAGACAGAAACAATAGCTTTAGAGGTAAGGTGCCCACCCATTCGCCCACTGCCATCAAGTCAATTCTGACTCATAGCGACCCTATAGGACAAAATAGAAGTTCCCCATAGGGTTTCCAAAGCTGTAAATCTTTACAGAAGCAGACTGCCTCAGCGCTCTTGCAGAGCAGCTGGTGGGTTCAAACATCAACCTTTTGGTTACCACATGAATGCTATAACCACTGAGCCATCAGAATTTCTTATAGGTAAGGTAGATGCTTTAATTTATGTTCTGCACTTGAGTGCTTTAAAAGCGTAATCGTTATCATTTATACAGTGTGTATATTCGTTGGGCAATGGTTGATTTTTTTAGGGTGAATTATATGGAATTTCCTTTTTTGTAGTAAAAAAAAAAAGTCAAATATCTGATTTCATGTGATTCACATAACTATTTACTCATTATGTTTAGGAAGTAATAATCTCCATTTCATAGGTAGGCAACTGAGGTGTTGAGAGGCTATGTAACTTAGCCAAGATTATCTAGCTAGTAAGAGCTGGGATTTTGGCAGTGGACCTTCCAAAGTTCATACTCTTCACTGCTGTGATATACTGCCCCTTAGCAGCCCAATGGCAGTTTGTCTGAGCAGACTTGGCTCCTACAACACCAAAAACCAAAAAAATCTGTTGTTATTGAGTCAATTCCAACTCATAGTGATTCCACAGAGGAGAACTGCTCTGTAGGGTAACTGTTTACAGAAGCAAACTGCCACACTTTTCTCCCATGGAGTGGCTGGTGGGTTTGAACAGTCATTGGCTTTAGTGATATTTGTGTTAGCAAGCAAACTCTTTAACCACTGTGCCATCAGGCGTCCATGAAATCATAATATTTAGGCAATGCCTAATGTTGTTGTTAGGTGCCTTCAAGTTGGCTCCAACTCACAGCAACCCTATCTACAACTGAATGAAACAATGTACTATCCTCAAAGTCCTTGCTATACCTGAGCCCATGATTGTAGCCAAGCACTTCACCCACTGTTCCATCAGGCCTCCATAATATCATAATATTTAGGCAATGCCTAATAAATAGTCAAATATAGAAGAAGTAGCAATAAGTCATGATACAAACATGATACAAATAAGTCATGGCTCAAACATATACTGGCTGTGTGTTCTTGGTCAAACCCTTCAACTTTCTCAGAGTTAATTTCCTCATCCTTCAATGTGTGAATATAATATTTGTCCAATCTGGCTTAAAATAATTTTGTGCTAAACAAAAGTAACCTACAAAAAATAAGATCTATAAAAATATAAGACAGTATGATGATATTGAAAATGATAGCAAAATGTTAAAAATCTCTTCTGAATTTGATCATTCTCTGTCACTAAAACACAGAATGCAAGAATTACAAACTTTTAGAGATGGGCTTTAGGGGTTAAGTGCCTTTATTTTATTTAAAAAAAAAAAAAAAAAAATAGGCCACATTTAGAGTTGCCATTTCTCCCTCACACAAATGTGTGCTTTAGGACTTGATTACATTTCTCATTTAATTAATAAGACATTTATTAGAAGCCAGAAGATACAAGGACGTAAGTTAGAGAGATGAAGCAAATTGTGATCACTCCCCGCCCCCCACCTCTAGTTCCCTAACAGAAAACTTTAGTTGCCACTGGCCTTATCCACATAATCCTGCTGGATAAGAAAACACCTTCTATAATCGATATCTAAAAATAATCTATGCATGTCAGTTGAAGAGGGATTCCCATTTCATGCTCCCCTGACCACAGGGATCCATTATCCTTGACTCTGTTTTTCTTTTTTAATACAGCACTTAGCAGCCTATATATGTCTATATATGTTGTTTGTTTTACTGTTTATTATCCACTTTCACTAGAATGTCAGCTTTGGGGAAACAAAGTATGTTGTCTAATTTTGTCCAGTGCTATAATTCCAGTGCCTAGAACAGTGCCTGGTATATAGTAAGTGCTCAGCAAACGTGTAAAGTGGATGGATGGATAGGTGGATATATTCACCCAGAACTAGTGTTGTCAGAAGGTGTCTTAAAACTAAAGTAGCATCTACCAGAAAAGCATCTAAGACCCCCCAGGTCCCAAATAAGATGAACTTTACAGAATTTTCTTAAAGTAAACCTTTGAAAATGTATTTAACCTGGTAGTTTTGGTCTCCAGCAGTGAAAGGAGCAACACCTTCTAAATAGCAGTTTCTTACCTACATTTAAAATTTCAATGAATTACATTTTTCTCACCAGGCACTATTCTTTTCAAGAGAAAATGCATTTGTATATATATTAAAATCTACTTTCAAGTATTTTTCTTTTCAATACATGCCCTGAAATTTGCTGTAAAGATGTACATTAATCTCAGTGAATTCAGGAGAAGGATTGGACTAGGGAAAACAAAATCACTTATTCCTATCACTAGTATTCTCAAAATGCAGAGTAGTTATCAGGAATAAATAGAATTATAAATACTGAAATTATTTTTTTTAATAATGAAGCACAGTTTTAGTTAATTAATTTTTTAATAAAATAAAATTTTGTCCTTTGAAGTTGCAAAATGTATTTTGTCAGTTTTAAATATTTCTATGGATATCTGTATGCACTCTGCTTACATTTTTTCCAAATACATAGTGTTCATTTTTCATGACTAACTCCAAAGCCTCCAGGAGGCAAGAGAAGTGCCCATTATATTCAAGCGTGCTTTTCTTGTTTGCACACTAATTGGGTTTCCTTTCAGAACTCCACTGAGAATCAGATGTCATTGGCTTTAGTGAAATATCTCATATGTGAAATATGCATGTCTCTGATGATCTACCATCAATTATTACTATTATTATTTTAAATTCTCAATACTTTGTTTTCTTGAGTAATTTTAATAAGTACATCCTTACCTAACTTGAACCAGAAAATTCTAAGATATTCCAATCATATTTACTGATTCTGACTATTTTGTAATTTAATTTCTTCCCAAGCTATAGTCCCTTCAGTCAAAAACCAAAATCTCTCAAAGACTTATTTTCTATCCTTTCTTAAGATTTTTGAAATGAGATGAAAATAATATGGAAAAAGCTATTCAAGAATGAAAATAGGTAAGGACACCAAAGAGTCAGTCTCAGCTCAGAATGTAAAGAAAAGGCTCTCCTATTCATTATTCTTATGGATTATGTTTTCTTGCTAAGGGAGACAAACTTGTCTGTCAGTTTGTCATACTGTGGTTGCTTGCACATTGCTGTGCACTTGAGGCTGTGCCACAAGTTTTCAAATACCAGCAGGGTTACACGTGGTGCACAGATTTCAGTGCAGCTTACAGACTAGACGCACTAGGAAGAAGGAAGAGGTCACCCACTTCTCAGAGAATTTGGCAGGGAAACCCTTATGAATATCAGAGAAACACTGTCTGATACATTACCGGGCAACTTTATGAATAGCCTGGATGCACTGTCCAATGCTGTGCAGGAAAATGAGCCCCTTGGGTCGGAAGGCACTCAAACTACTACTGGGAAAGAGCTGCCTTATCAGAGTAGAACCAACCTTAAAGATACGGATAAAGTAAAACTTTCAGGAATTCCATTTGCTGATGTGGCATGACTCAAATAGAAGAGAAACAGCTGCAGACATCCATTAATAATCACAACATGGAATATACAAACTATGAATCTAAGAAAATTGGAAGTTGTCAAAAAGTGAAATGGAACTCATAAAGACTGATATCCTAAACGTTAGTGAGCTGAAATGGACCAGTTTGGCATTTTGAATCAGACAACCATATGATCTACTATGAGAGGAATGACAATTTGAAGAGGAATGGTTTGACATTCATCATTGCAAAGGATGTTTCAAGATCTGTCCTGAAGTACAGTGCTGTCAGTTTTAGGATAATATCCTTACACCTACAAGGAAAACCAGTTAATGCAACTACTATTCAAATTTATGCACCAATCACCAAAGCCAAAGATGAGGAAATTGAAGACATTTATTAACTTCTGCAGTCTGAAACTGACTGAACATCCAATAAAGATGTGTTATCTTTATTATCACTGGTGACTAGAAGGCAAAAGTTGGAAACAAAGAAGAATCACCAGTACTTGGAAAATTTGACCTTGGTGACAGAAATAATGCTGGAGATCACATGATAGAATTTTGCAAGAACAATGACTTACTCATTGCAAATGCCTTTCTTCAACAACACAAACAGTGGCATACACATGGACTTCGCCAGATGGAGTACGCAGGAATCAGACTGACTATATCTGTGGCAAGATGAAAAAGCTCAATATCTTCAGCCAAAACAAGGCTAGGAGCTGACTGTGGAACAGACCATCAACTGCTCACATGCAAGTTCAACTTGAAGTTGAAAACAATTAAAACAAGTCTACGAGCACCAAAATATGACCTGGAATATTTCCCTCCTGAATTTAGAGACAATCTAAAGAAGAGATTTACTTCATTGAACACCAATGACCGAAAACCAGAAGAATTGTGGGATGACATCAAGCACATCATCTATGAAAAAACAAGAGGTCATTAAAAAGGCAAGAAAAAAGGAAAGACCAAAATGGATGTCAGAAGAGACTCTGAAATTGGCCTTGGGCAGAGAGTAGCTAAAGCAAATGGAAGAAATGACAAGATAAAAGAGCTGAACAGAAGATTTCAAAGAGCAGCTCAAGCAGAAAAAGCCAATTTCTATAATGAAATGTGCAAATACCTGGATTAGAAAAGCAAAGGGAAGAACATGTTCAGCATTTCTCAAGCAGAAAGAACTGAGAAAAAGTTTAAGCCTCGAGTTGCAATATTGAAAGATTCTATGGGCAAAATATTGAATGATGCAGGAAGCATCAAAAGTAGATGGAAGCAATACACAGTCACTGTATAAAAAAGAACTGATCGATCTTCATCCATTTCAGGAGGTGGCATATGTTCAAGAGCTAATGCTATTGAAGGAAGAAGTTGAAGCTGCATTGAAGTAATTGGCAAAGAACAAGGCTCCAGGAATTAATGGAATACCATTGAGATATTTCAACAAATGGATGCCCTGCTGGAGGCACTCACTTGGCTAAGAGATTTGGAAGACAGCTACCTGGCCAATTGACTGGAAGAAATCCATATTTGTACCCATTCCACAGAAAGGTGATTCCAGAGAATGTGGAAATTATCGAAGAATATCATTAATATCACATGCAAGTAAAATCTTACTGATTCAAGAAAGGTTGCAGCAGTATATTAACACAAAACTTCCAGAAATGCAAGCTGGATTCAGAAGAGGACATGGAATGAGGTATATCATTGCTGACATCAGATGGATCTTGGCTCAAAGAAAAATACACCAGAAAGATGTTGACTTGTGTTTTATTGACTATTCAAAAGCATTCAATTTTGAGGATCATAACAAATTGTGGACAACATTGAGAAGAATGGGAATTTCAGAACACTTAATTGTACTCATGAGGAACCTGTACATAGACCAGGACACTGTCATTCAAATGGAACAAGGGGATGCTGCATGGTTTAAAATCAAGAAGGGAATGTGTCAGGATTGTATCCTTTTACCATACTTATTCAATATATATGCCAAACAAATAATCTGAGAAGCTGGATTGTATGAAGAAGAATTTGGCATCAGGATTTGGAGATGAATCATAACAATCTGTGATATGCTGATGACACAACTTTGCTTGCTGAAAGTGAGGATGACTTGAAGCATTGATGAAGATTGAAGAATACTGTCTGCAGTATGGATTACATCTCAATATAAAGAAAACAAAAGTCCTCACAACCAGACCTATAAGCAGCGTCACAATAAATGGAGAAAAGATTGAAGTGGTCAAAGACTTCACATTACTTGGTTCTACAATTGATGCCAATGCAAGCAGCAGGTCAAGACATCAGATGACATATAGCACTGAGGAAATCAGCTGCAAAGGACCTCTTTCAAATGCTGAGGAGCAAAGATATCTCCTTGAGGACTAAAGTGTGCCTGACACAAGCCATGGTATTTTCAGTCACCTCATGCATGTGAGAGCTGGACAATGAAAAAGGAAGATCGAAGAAGAGTTGATGCTTCTGAGTTGTAGTGCTGGCAAGGAATTTTGAAAGTACCATGGACTGATAAAAGAACTAACAAATCTTTCCTGGAGGAACTATAGCCAGAATGCTCTTTGGAAGCGAGAATGGCCAGACTTTGTCTTACTTTCTTTGGTCATGTTATCAGAAGGGACCATTCCCTGGAGAAAGATGTCATGCTTGGTAAGGTGAATGGTTGTCCAAACAGGGGAAGGCCCTCAACAAGATGGATTGACACAGTGGCTGTGGCAGTGGGCTCAAGTATACCAAGGATCGTGGAGCTGGCACAGGACCAGGTGATGTTTCTTTCTGCTGTGCATACGGTCACTATGAGTTGGAGATGACTCAACAGCACCTAACAACGACATGTTTTCTTACAAAGATAGATTTTATATATGCTGTAAGTGTCAGATGAAATATGATTTTATAGAACAGACTGGGATGCTTTTGAGAGTCAAAAAGGGTACTATTAATAATTACATCGAGGTACCTGGTACTTGGAGTCCTATTTTAGCCAACGGTGATGCAAGGTCACCCCGTATAAAAATCAAGGATAAAAATCTTTGTTTTATTAAATAATCATCAGAAGAATAAATTAGGAGCACTATGACTAAAATCAATGGAATTGTAGAGATGACCACCCAAGAGACTTCTAGTTCACCTCTTTTATTTTGGAGAGGCCAAAAGACTAAAAGTACAGAGATGTTAACCAACTTGTCCAGATCACATGTCAAGGCAAGTGGTCATGTTGACAGTGGAAACCGGGTATCTTGATATACCATGCTCTTTCCATTATACTGTTCTATGCTCCTTGTAGACAAAGACATCACTACAGATCTATATTCTCTATAATATGTACATACTTTAAAAACATTCTTGAAGGAAAGAACCAAAATACTTCAAAATGTGCTACAAAGAATAGTCCAGAAGAAAAGCCACAACTTGATCTTAAAATAAATCACACAGCTCCAATTCTCTGTCTTTACAGACTTGTAACCAAAAGAAGTGAATGTCCTTTGCACCCTAGTTGATGCCTATTTATTTATGTAAAGATACATACAACACACATGACTTTGTCAGATTATTCAGAAGAGGAGGGGACACTTAGTAGTCAAAATCTTGCAAAACACTCCCAGCCCCCAACCACAAGAAGCTCTTACTATCCTATAGAACTTTATGTTATCTAGTATTTTCAAATACTCACTTTCTGAGATTAATCTTACATAAAATTCCCCTCTTTAAGAGGAATAGATCTTATGGAAACATTTAGAAATTAAATATTCTAAGTAAAAGAAAAAAACTTTATGAAGTTTATATAATCTGTTTTAGAAGGTTTTTTGATATTATTATATTCATAGGAAAATTGTCATTTAGTCAGGAGGGCCGCTAAAAATCCTCATTATTTCATAATGCAATTCATGTCTTTCTAAAGTAAACATCAATCTGAAAATTAATCATCAAGCAAAGTAGAAAAATTTTCTTTGTATTTTTATTTTTAAGGTATATTTACTTATGAATAGGATTGTGAACAGGATGTTACAGGAGAATATTTTGATGCATACTCTTTTGTATTCTCTGACTCTGTAAAAATTGAAATACAATTCTTCCCTACTACTTTGCCCTGCAGGATGGCTGAACAAACTTCATCTCATCTATTTGAAATGAATCCAATTTAATTCTGCTTGACCAAAAATCTGTTTCCATAGTTCTAAAACATGCAATCACCCCAAGGTACATTGCCATTGCAGCTTAAGTGGCTCAGTGTTATCACCGAGGAAAATACACTTTGAGAAAACAGTCAGAATGGCTTTTGAAAAATAAAATGACCCTTCCTGGTGCATGATTTAGTAAGACAGTGGATTAAAGCAGGCAGACATGGCAGTTGGTGGCAAGGTTTAAAGGAAACAGCTTTATCTAACCTGCAAAAATGGGTCAAAGGTATAGTCCTGGAATTAGCATTACAAATCATTCTCTCATATTTAAACTTTGAACCAAAGGGGAAAAATCACTTTAAATTCTACAGATCTGTGATCTCTTTGTAGTTGGAAGAAAATAGAAAAATCAATTGTAAGGTAAGAACAATTTATAAATGTATTTTTCATTCAGTTACTCAAAAATAAATTATATTCCTTCTTTCCTGATTTGGTTGTGTAGTGTTTAAGGCTAACCAGAAGCCTGGTAGTTCAAACCCACCAGCCCCTCCTTGGAAGGAAGATTGGACAATCTACTTCCATAGTGATACTACTTCAGAAACCCAAGGAGGGGGTTGCTATGAGTATGGCAGTGAGTTCATTTGTTTTATACATGTATTGTTACCTGGAATAGCATACATTTTATAAGAGAATATTTTATAAACAATTAATCCTGTTTTAAAACACTGTTGCCACTATTGAATATTTGTCAAGAGAATACATTAAAACAAATTATTTAATTTCTGTTGTTGGTCTGTTAAAAATTTAAAGATTTAAAATATCTACTTTTCAATGAACCAAGTAATCATTTATTTTAGTCAATACCTAATCAAATGAACCCAGTAATTATTAATTGGCTAAATCATTTATTTCTATAAACCACTGTTTTCTTTAAACATGTAATAGCTTATAGTAAAATAGATTTTTTCATTGGCAATTAATGACCTGTTAACTGTTTTCCTTTTCCATTAATTAATATTATTATAAAATGCCTACGTTTTTATTTTTGCATTTCTAGGTGTTTAGCTTTTAAATGAAACAGTATTTTACACATTTTTTAAAGAAAGAAAATTTTCTCAATACATAGCAGTTCCCAGCTGACTAAATACATAAAGATAATCCAAACAATTCTTTGCTTACTTTGGTATACATCTGGGTTACCTACGAACTTTAGAAATTATAATTCCATTAGTAATCAAACAAAAATACTAAGAAAAAATATCTGATCATTTCAAATATTAATCACAGAAACATTTCCAACTCTGGGAGCTCTGAAAAATTGTCGTCTTATGAATGATTTATATGAAGGAAATAGTCTGTCAATTCCTTTATATCTCTTTTTTCCTGTATCCAATTTACCTTAAAATCTTGCTTATCATTAACTAAACTATACATAAACAATAACAATAACAGAGCATTAATGAAGCTTTCTAAAAAACAAACTCACTGCCCTCAAGCAATTCCAACTGATAGGAACCGCTGCTGGATTTCCAAGACTATAAATCTTTACAGAAGCAGATGCCTCACCTTTCTTCCACAGGGTGGCTGGTAGGTTTGAATCACCAAACTTTTAGTTAGCAGATAAATGCCTTGACCACCACACCACCAAAGCTCCTTAATGAAGTGTTCAGAAAGAAATTTTAACTGCAATTTAATGGAGTTGCTGGGCATGCTTAAATTTGTCCTGAGCTATAAGTATTTATCCAAGGAGCTAAGTGACATGATATTATCAACAATCTTATAAATCCAAACAAGATAAAATCAATAAAATGATGACCATCTACACAAGCATTCCTGTTAGAATCTATGTTCCATGAGGGTAAGGATTTTGTTATTGTTACTAATGCACCTTCAGTGCCTCAAACAGTATTTGACTCATGTAGAGGCTGATAAAAATAGTGACTGGTTAACATCCTATGAGACAGTCCATTTTCGTTTGTAACCAAAAGCAAATAGAAAAAAGAAAGGAAAGGGAAAATAGGTCCATGTATGTGCATATCATGCAGTATTATATTTGTAAATTTTCAGAATTTACAATTTCTTACTTATTTCTCTTCTCCAGATATTTTATCTTCCTCTATTGCTTTCCTTCCACCCCTCATATAGAAAGTAAAAGCGAGAATCTTTATTTCTTTTTTCATCTGGGGAGTATGTGTTGATTACTGTGTAGAGTGTGCTGTTACAAACATGGCCTGCTTTCTATTAACGCTCTTCCCAAATCTGACATTTGGTCTACTTCAAATAAAAGCAATTTTAAAAATGTGTTGCTCAACTATCATTACTAAACGTTTGATGAAACATTCTATAAAAGAAACCTGATTAAAAGGAGAAAAATGCAGACAGAATTTCAAATTCTCATGGAATCCAGATTTCTGGAGCCATTGAGGCTGGGTGAACCCCAAAAACAATTGCCCTGGGATAATCTTTAATCCTTAAACCAAAAATATCTCCTAAAATCTTTTTTCAAACCAAACAAGAGTTTAGTAATTAGTAAAGAAAAAGTGCCTTGAGCACTGAGCTTCTTTAAGAGCTATGTATATAGGATAAAATTGACAATAGCAACCAAAAAGATTAGATGACAATCAACTTAAGGGGTAGGGAGTTTATGTCAATGGAGGAGAACAAGTCAAAGAAAGGGAGGTGAAAATAGTTACACAACTCAAAGATTGTAATCAGTGTCACCCAATTTTACATGTACAAATTGTTAAACTGGTCAATGTCTTGCTGTGTTTATTCTCAAAAACAATAGCAACAACAAATGAAATAATTTTTTTTAAAGTATTAGATAAATTTTAAAAAATGAGTTGCCATTCTTGCCTCTTAAGAATACAGTTTTCTAGAAAAGCTAAAATCACACATTTGGCAAAGTTCTATGTATCATCTAAGGAGGACACTTACCAAAGGTTAAAAACAAAACAAAACAATCAATTTTGGATCAGAAAATACACAATTCTGAAAGAAGTACTGTCTGAATCTGTACAAAAGCCACAGATGTCAACAGAGTAGTCAAGCTTGAAAAAGTGTTCTATAGAATGGAAGCTCTACAAGGCAGGCAGATTTTTTCCTGCATTCTTCATTTCAAAACTCTAATACCTAAACTAGGGCCTCATACATAGTGTTCTTTAGAATTAATAATATAGTTCCAAGTTGAACAAATGCCAGAGTTAACAAAACTATTTTTAAAAAACTCTGACATAAAATGGAACAATAAGATCATTAAAGTACATTCTGTTTTATTACAGGTAGTTATCCTCAATGAGGGGAGTTACCTACATATAATACAAATATCTTACCCCAAGATAGTGTTTTGAACACCAAATTCAGGATCTTTGTCTTCAAACAAACCAGCACTTTTTTTTTCCCTTGAAAAACTAATAAGGTGAGACTGTCATACACCATGAGAGCCACATGCCACCCATTTCAAAAATTTAAAACTTCAAAATATAATAGAACTACTGGTAGTTTCCTCCTTTAAAATGATTAAATTGGCTTTTATTTTCTTTGGATACAGAGCTAAGCTTGAACAAATAAAGTCTTCCAAATACTTCACTGATTTATCCATTTAACTGAGAAAGTGAACACCCTGTGTGATCAGCAGAAAATTGTCTAAGCTCACGCCAGACTGAGGTTATGAATAAAGACTCTCATCTAGCAATGAAGAAACCAGGACAAAACAGTTCGTAAAAATCCACAAATCTCAAATCAACCATATATACATATTTCATAATCAAACTGAATGCACAATATTAAGCAAATCTCAAATGAAGCAGCAATATCTAAGATCAGAAACAACCTCCTTTTGGAAAAGACACAGATGGAGAAAAGCCCACTTATATAATTTTAGTTTCAAAATGAAGGAATGAAATCCACCTACTCACCTGGCTAATGGGTTCTTTCGTAGGAGGCTTTCCTCTTCTGGCTGTGCTAGTAGCTAGGGTGGTGGTGGTTTCCATAATGGATGTGGACATCTCTGACTGCATGGCAGTGGCTGTCGACTCGGTTGTCATAGAGGAAGGCACTTCACCAACCAGTCTCACATTTCCCACTATGGCGATGTTGGCATCATTTTCGGCTGCCATATTCAGAACTTTCAAGCCATTGTAGTAAAGACCAGAGAGCTGGCCCTGGAAGGGCTGGCCCTGCTCTTTCCCGCCAATTATTATGGTTGCTTGGCTATTGAAGATTGTGAGCTGACGCCCTGTAAAAATAATATTACATACATGCAAAAATGTTGATTGTGAACTCTACATTCTACAAAGGATGATAAAACAGATCTTTCATGGAGTGAGTAATGAGAGCAATAAACTATAAGAGAGGCATTTGACTCATAATTCATTGCTTATTAATGAGGTGTCCATGAAATGCATAATTATTGGCAATACTTGTAAATTCTCAACTTATTGTAAATGTCGTGCTTTTGCTAAAAGACCAATCAAAGATATGTCTTACAAATCAATTTTTAGTGGATCCCTTTTCCTTTTTACCTCAAGATTTTATGCTGTTGGTCACTAAATTAAAAAAAAAAAAAAGTTATATATCTACTGTTTCAAGTATTTGTCATTCTGAAATTACCATGGCAGATACTAATCTATGGCAGCAGAAATCTAATTTTAAATTTATGGTAAAAAAGAGTCTCATAATTCAGATCATGGTCATACGTATTTATATCTATTTTTAAAAATGCTTATTTTAAGGCAATTGTCCACTGTTAAATGATTTTTTTCTGCAAACAATCACTCTGAAAAGAAATGCATGGTTTACACTGAGCATGTCAGAGACAAAAATTCAAAAATATTTATCTGATTGGCTTTCAGCAAGTCTATCAAAACAAAACAAAATGAAAAAAAAAAATAGCTTCAGATGTAAAAAGCGGCTTCAGGAATGATACACAAACCAATGGAGAATTTATGGCACATTTCCATCATACAGCAATCCTCAGCAACAGTACCATTATTATCAAATTGAGTATCCAGTTTTAGCAGATTGCTCTCTGCTCATAAAAAGCATGCACACAACTTTAAGTTCAGTTTTAATTAGGGCTTGTTCCCAAATGCTCTTAGAAGGTTGCAAACGTTAAAGGGACTTCATTTTGACTGGCAATTCATATTGCCTACTATTTATTTAAGATGCCTAGAGTTTAAACAAAGAGTTGTTTTTTGTTGTTGTTTTTTGTTTTTTTCAGGACCATAATAGAGATCTCAGAACTACATATATTTTAGTTAATAATTTAGAGGCTGGACCATGTAATATAATCTATGAATGATTTATCATTTTGGGTTAATGCTTGCTGTGAGTACCTTCAAAGATTGAGTTAGTGGATTATATTTAACAGTCCCTTTAACCTTAAGTTAACAGGGTAAGATTATTAAACAGCTGGTACGTCTAAAAATGTATAGAAATTATTATACAAGGTATGCAAATATTACTATCTACATTTTACTGTTTTAAATTTGTTTTTAATTTAGTTTTACGGAAAATTTATTTTTTATGTTTATTAGTGTTACAATGAAGTACTACTTGGTTATGTTCAAATTATTTTTTTATTTGAAGTTTTAATCAATGTTTTTTACCTTTGTCGAGTAGCCATTCATCAACTACTCGACCAAGTCGATATGGAATTCGCTGTCTAGCAATCGCCAGGCGCTCGTTATCATTGTTTCCTTTAAAGTTTAAAGAGACATTTCATTGGTTAAAATCTGTAAGGTCAAAGGTTAAAAGTTAATACTTAAAGCTTGAGCTATACAGTTGCCACATGATTTTTTGAAATTTGGAATTTTAAAAAGTTCTACCTAGAACATTTCATGTTTCAGACTTTTCATTCATTCATTTATTTTATTTTAGCAAACAAAATTATTCCTATGTTAATTGAAAATTAGAAATCTGCATTTGAGCTAGGTTATTAAACTTATGTTATAGACAGACCCGAACAACCAATTTAAACAGCATATAATAGCTTTACAAAAAATGACCATTGACCTCAGGGTTTTGTCTTTTTGATGTTTCTTATTAACTAGTTAAACATGTTCAGGTGAAACAGGTTTAAGTTTTCAAAATACATTCAACCTCTGATTCCAGATTAGTAATTTATGAACACCAAACTTAATACCATCTTTGGCACACTGAAGCATCTAAAATAGGCCTAGCATACTTTATTTCCTATTCAGAAAACAGAAAATCTTATTCATCTCATTTAAGGAGATCACTAAGTCCAAAATTGTTCTTGTGTATTCCGCACAAATTGGTTTATCAATCACTTTGGACATCACAAGAAAATACATCTTGCATCGTCCAAATATGTTATTACAAGAAAAGGCTTTGACAAAAGTGACTTAATTGGAGTGTCCTTTAGTTTCATTTAATACTTAACGTGTGGAAGCATATACCATTTGAAAAACTTCTTACATGTATGTTTTTATATACTCAAATATCTGCTTTTTATTTAGCTATTATAAAGAAGACATAATAATTTAAGGAATAGATAAAAGCCACAAACACTGGCCTCATTCATATACTAAACTAAATGTGATCCTGTTTCCTTTGAACAAAAAGTATTTGATAGAAACAGTGTTTAAACTGACCTTGAACAATGCTTGCAAAAAATGAGTGTTTACTTTCTGTCTCAGTGATCAGTGGTGCAGATTGCAAGAAAAGTTTTCTTTTTCTATGGAAATTAATGAACATGAAATTTTGAGCTAAGACATTTTGACAATAGCTCAGGTGAAGACTGAGATGTGAAAGAAATATTGGATGGTAAAACTGCTGACAGAAGAAACAAACATTTAGCTAGTGAAGATAACAGACATTTTTGCTCAAGCTAAGAGTAATTTACATGTATTTTCTTATGTTAATATTATTATGGGAGCTCTGGTGGCGGAGTGCCTAAGGCATTTGACTGCTAACCAGAAGACTGGCGGTTCAAACCCACCAGCCACTCCTTGGAAGGGAGGTTGGGCAATCTACTTCCGTGGTGATACCGCCTCAGAAACCCAAGGAGGAGTCACTATGAGTTGGATCTGACTTGACTGCCGTGAGTTTGATTAATTTGGTTTAAGTATAATTATACCCTAAACTTAACCACAATAACCTCGGCATGATTCTGGTCACAACGTTTTGAAGAAACAGAAAAGGATTACCTCCTGGATTTTATCAATTTGTTATTTAAATGTGTGCATGGCTGAAGATATTTTACCCATTAATATTTTATTTAAAATATAAGGATCAAAATGGAGCCAATTGTAAAGTTTAATAAAAAATCTTTATGCGTATATCTCGGTATGTCATAATATTTTTATCACAACAAATAATTTTAAACAATTAAATTGTCTAATAATGGAGGATTATTTGGTCCAAATACATTACACCTATACACTGGTATAATATGCAATCACGAAAATGTTTTAAAACAACATTTTATAACATGAGAATATACTTTTTGTATAAAGTTAACTTTAGGAAAAAAAAAAGCTATATATATCATAAAAACCCAAGCCTTTCACTGCCCTTTCTTAAAGACTATGCACAGGGTGGGTTCTTGTATGTATCTGTATGTACGTATGTTTGAAAAAAATATACTACACTTTAATATTGGTTGTCTTAAAAACAAAAACAAAAAAACTCACTGCCATTGAGTTGGATCCTCTGTTAGTGACCCCACCTTGCGTTTCGAGGCGGTATCACTACAGAAGTAGATTGCTCAACCTTCCTTCTGAGGAGTGGCTGGTGGATTTGAACTGCCAGCCTTCTGGTTAGCAGTCAAATGTCTTAGGCACTACACCACCAGAGCTCACTAGGTTATCTTGGGGGACTGCAATTATTGAGTAAGGTATATATTCTGGGTTATATAATAAATAGGTTTTACTTTCATAACTTGAAAATCAAAATAAAATGTTATTTTTCAAAATACATGTCTTTTGCTTTAAGGGCTTCTTTCCTGCCCAGTGCTCAAACAAATTCACAGGAGTAATTCTCCTCACAACTTTATAATTAGGTGGCCCCTCATATTGTTTTTCAGGATGTGCCCATCATCTGGATCAACATTATTTCCTCAGCCACCACTTTAACATAGGCCTCAAGTCCTCTCTTGCTTAATTAATTACTACTACAGTTGACTGCTAACCAGAAGGCTGATGGTTCAAACCCACTAGCTACTCCTCGGAAGGAAGATGGGGCAATCTACTTCCGTAGTGATACTGCCTCAGAAACCCAAGGAGGGGTCGCTATGAGTCGGGTCTGACTCGATGGCACATAACAACAACAACAACAGTTTATAGATCTAGCTGCATCCTCTCGGAAATAAATTCTATCCTTTCTCCACACATCAGCCAATATCTAATCATGCCACTTGTCTGATTATAACTCTTTCCATTGTCTTTTGGATAAAATTGCTGACCCTTAATGAGACTTATGAAAACTTCCACAATCTGATCCCTTCCCACCTCCCCTGCTTCATCTCAAGGCCATTGCCTGCCACTACCTTGTTCTCCTTTTTCCAGCCTCATAAGACTTTTAGTTCCTATGAAACTCTCCCCTCTCGTGTTTGGGTCTTTGCACTTGTAATTTCCTTTAGCTGAAACATTCTCCCTCTGTTCCTACACTATCTCCATCTTTCCTTGTTGCTGTTGTTGTTAGTTGTTGATGAGTTGCTTCTAATTCATGGCAACACCAAGAGCGCAGAGTAGGAATATACTCCATTGGACACTCAAGGCTGTAACCTTTCAGAAACAGATCACCAGGTCTGATTTCCAATGTGCCTCTGTGTGGATTTGAACCACAAAGCTTTCACTAGTAGTCCAGTGGCTAACCACTGGTGCCACTCAGAGATTCCAGCCATCTTTCCTTAGCCACCCACAGCTTATTAATGAACTCTTCTTGGCAAGAGTATCACTTTCTCAAGACTTCCTTGACATCCCAAGCTAGGTTAGTATACCTGATTACAGGTTTTCCTAGCTCCTGCTATATGCAAAACTAACACTGAATTTTTAATTACATATTCTACAAATATTTTCCCTTTGAGTTCTGATATTTCATGAGATCAGGTACCATGTATAGTGCTATGTCCCCATTGCTTGTACAGTAGCTATCACATAACCTCCAAATAAATATCTATAGAACAAAATACTGAAGGATATATTGTTTTTAGATGACAGCTTCTCTAGTGTCATTCATTTTTTCCTATAAGCTAAAAACTTTCAAAAGAAAAAGAAAGCAAATACTTGTACCCATAGAATAGACCACACATAGCCAAGATTTTCTTTCATACTTTCAAAAGAAACTACCATATTTAACAACTATAATTTCATTTAACTTATGGGATGTCACTGATTTGAGTATCTGTACAATCAATAATTTCATTATTTGTTTAGTGGTAACCACTCACTGACATAAATAGGTGATCATGGTCGTGGAGACTAGTGCCCATGGCAAACACTGGAATCGTGCCCCTGCCCAAACATCTAACACCCATCTTTTAAATAACTTTACCAAAAAACTAACTCAAAAATGTAAGTCCAGAGGTGGGGCAAGATGGCGGACTAGGCAGAAGGATTGCACAGACCCTCTTCAACAAAGAAAAGGGAAACCAATTAACACAGACACAGAAGATA
>NW_006921871.1:3598005-3631907 GCF_000298275.1 Orycteropus afer afer | reverse complement strand
GCTGCATTGTAAATTTTGGTCAATGACATGAGACAAAGTATATGTGAACTGCTGTATGAAAAGTGAATTTACTCTGTAAATCTTCACCCAAATCCTAAAATAATAATAATAATAATAATAATAAAATGAAAGTCCAGCTCATTAATCTCTCACAGCTAGCAATGGAAATGGTGATTGTTAACAGAATGGCTCAGTGGCTCACCCACTTTAAGTGGTGCTCAGGACATGTGCCGTACCTACCAGACCTTAGATATCTGTTTTATTATAGTTATGATTGCTAGAAAGAAGGTGGGGGAAAATGTCCTAAAGAAGACAGATGGAGAAAAATTTAAATATTTATGTATTCCTTTTGAGTCACTTTGAAAAAACCACACACATACACACACACACAAAAACCCATGAATACACACATACACATACACACAAACACATAGGGCTCTCTGGTGGCATATTGCATGAGGCATTTGACTGCTAACCAGAAGGCTGGAAATTCAAACCCACTACCCACTCCTCTGAAGGAAGACTGGGCAATCTACTTTTGTAGACATAGGAAAAAACAAAACAAAACAAACAAACAAAAAAACTCACTGCCATCAAGTCAATTTTGACTCATAGTGACCCCTCCTTGGGATTCCAAGGCAGTATCTCTACAGAAGTAGATAGCTCAGTCTTCCTTCCATAGAGATACCACTTTAGAGACTTAAAGACTGGTCACCATGAGTCGGATTCGACTAGATGGCAGTGAGGTTGGGATCTTCTTTTTTTTTTTTTTTTTTTGGTTTTTATACAAACATACAACTTGGTCTCTTGACATATTTTTGACTATCAATCAGAAAATAATTCATATGTTTGTATGACATGATTTAAGTCAACAATGGTTGTTGAAGATCCTTGATGGGATCAGTTAAAATAAATATTGCACTCCCAACAAATAACAAATAGGTTCCTTGCCAGCAGTAACAATAACAAAATATCTAGAAAATGCAACAGGTAGTAGAAATAGGTGTGAAAAGAAGGGTGATACCTGATGAGAAAGGTTGTTGTTGTTTGCCGTCGAGTCGGCCCCGACTCCTAGCGACTCCTCCTTGAGTTTCCGAGGCAGTTATCACTACAGAAGTAGGATTGCCCAAACTTCCTTCCGAGGAGTGGCTGGTGGGTTTGAACTGCCAGCTTCCTGGTTAGCAGTCAAGTGCCTTAGGCACTATGGTACCAGAGATGAGAAAGGTAACCACTCTAATGTGTTCATATAATCTCACAACCCTTCAAAATCACATGCCTTCTAGTTCAGTTTGTTCTGATGTGCATGGGGTTGCTATGAGTCAGAAACCACTCGACTGGCACCTAACAAAAACGACTAGTTCAGAGAGGTTTTTTTGTTTTTGTTTTTGTTTTTTAAGTCAGAGATTTTATTTTGAAATCAAAGGGCAGATTTTCTCCTTTATCTTGCAGGGTTACTTTCAGGGATAATGGACGGTAATCACCCAGAACTTCAATACAAGTCTATTTATTCTCCAAATTCTTTGTCTTCCACTAGAACAAAAACTAATGATTTTTTTTTGTATGTAAAAATTGTATATGAATCCATTGTCAACCAAATGAAGATAGATAAAAATGGGGTACAGTGACAAGTGTTTTAAAAAGATGATTTTTGAACCTCTTCTACTATTGAGTATAAAATAGTTCAGACTGGTTAGATTCACCAGTCATTGGCCTACATTTTGCCTCCAACTCTTGATTTTCAAAAACAAGCTGATATATGAAAAGTAGTACCAAAGGTAAATTATCTTAAATAATTGCTAAAAATATATTTGGTTTCTTTACAAATTCATGTTGATATATTATTTGCAAAATATCATCTAATACCTTTGCATGATTTCGTTGATTTTAGCTAATGCTGATCATACTTTAAAATATATATAAACCTTTTTGTTGTTGTTGTTATGTGCCGTCCAGTCGGCCCCGACTCATAGCGACCCCTCCTTGGGTTTCCGAGGCAGTATCACTACGGAAGTAGGATTGCCCAACCTTCCTTCCGATATAAACATTAGACATGTAATATAAAAGACATAGAAAAAACTGTTTGGGAAAGTTCAAAGATAAATATAATTTCCTGTATATCACCTTTTCTTAAAGAAACAAACAAACTTGATGGTACAAAGAAATATAACAGAGTTTCTGTGCATGGTCAAAAGATGTAGGTTTATATTGCTAGGATGACAATACCTGCTATGAGATTTAAAACAAGTGGAATGTACCTGAAAAATCAAATCAAACTAAAGGTGGATCTTTGGAGAAGATATTTTCCTTTCATGTTTCCTAAATCAGAGATAAGCATAAAGTAATAATGACCCATTTGTAAAATCTTATTCACTTTGGAATTATTAAATAGGGCCAAGAATAATTTCAACCTTTTCAAAAGAATGAAACTTAATTACAGCACTCTGTTGAGCACATAGGCTAGATCTATGAAATGAGATCTTTTCACTGAATAACTGGGAGATAAAAAGCTAGTCTCACACTTTGATTCTCCTAATAAAACAGGAATATGGTATTTCTTTTATTTTTTTTTCCCTCTAGTTAAATTTATGTGAGTTCAATCTGTTGGTACTGCCACTAAAAATAGCACCAAGCATATATATTTCTCAGTTAAATTAGTTTTTCAAGCAGTGAAGCTAATGAAAAATTTCAGTTGATTTGTCTTTGGATTTTGAAATATTGTTTTTGACAGGAGGAAGGCTCACGAGTAGTAATAACACCATAAACAATTGATGGCTACATGTTCTAATAGGAATGACCATTGGGTGTAAGGTACTCAATATAATGATCACCTCAAACAAGTCCCAAGGGTGAAAAATGGAATGGTAAATCTGATCATTCAGGGATTAGAATGTAACACCCTATATTTTGATTGAATCCCAGATAGTTTTATTTTCCCACAAAACCAACAATATTTGACATATTATAGTATGTTCATCATCATCATCAGAATTGACTAGAAGGCTACAGGTTTACAGCACAGGCAGTCCTTAGGTGATAAATGAGATCTGTTCTCAATTGTGCCTTAAAGTCTTTAAATGGAATTTGTAGGCGTGTTAGGGCAGTTACATATGGTTCTTACTTAGCCTTATTTTAGTGCAAGAAATGGTTCAAAGTCTTTTCAATGGTTTAAAAGCAGCACGTGCAGCATGTGAAGGTGATTGTCACCAAGAAGTTGTCAGTGATTGAATTGATTCAATCAATTTAAAGACTATGATAATTTACATAATATTAAAGGACAAATGGGCATTGTGTGTCAATTAATCATCCATAACCTGGGGCTGCCTGTATATTAGTCCTGTATGAACCAGTAGTTTTAAAGGAAATAAGAGTAATTTCAAAGAATCAAGGTAAGCAGTAAAAAGTAATAAAACTCAAATCCTTGACTTTGAGCTAAATTTCACAGCGGGACTCAGAAAACAAAGAAAAACAAAATATTAATCATACTTTTATAACTATTGGTCAGTAGAGACAAATTTTATGAACTTTATTAATATAGAGGGCTTTTTTTTTTTTTTTCCTTTCCATTTTCTTGGATCTGCACCTGAAGTGTAATTTCTCTTTGGAAATAAAAGTGTCAGTTTTTGATATGACATGGCAATATCCCTGGAAAAACTATAAGAAAAAGCACTGCTTTGAACTCAACATTCGTCCACAATAACATCAAAGTAAAAACAAATATACTTGTTTCTTCCAAAATGTTCTTCTTTTCTGATTTTTTTAATCCTTGGGAAAGAAAGTATAAATGGATTCTGAAAAAATTATTCATATTTTCAAAAAAGATTGGGAATCTGCTTTTAGATGTTTTGCTTTTAAATGAGAACATAGCATTTGGATATGCATAGAGCCATATAATAAAATAGAAGTTTAATACACCTTTGTAAAATTACTTGAAGTTTCAAAAGCATCACTATCACATAATTTCCAATTAAATATTGTATATGTGGTTGTCATAACAAACCATATAAATAAAGAAATAATTCACCATATAATGTTCCCCGTAAATGGATTTTGAATATCACTGACACCTTTCAAGGGCCACACTTTTGAAAAAATATAGATGTTACACTTGACTGCTAACCAGAAGGCTGGCAGTTCAAACCCACCAGCCACTCCTCGGAAGGAAGATGAGGCAATCTACTTCCATAGTGATACTGCCTAGGAAACCCAAGGAGGGGTTTCTATGAGTCGGGTCCTACTCAACGGCACATAACAACAACAACAAACTCTTGTAACAGTGGGCTTCTTTCAATTCATTTAAGCATGCTAATCTATTTTGAACATACTTTGTAAGTATTCTGGGGTCTGTGGTCCTTTTTAATATCCCACTCGCACCCAAAACACATACACTCTCTTTCACCCTAGTCTGAATCCAGTCAACTTATTTCACCTTAAAATATAAGCTTATATGTTTCTTAAGAAGCATTCTCTATTCCCAGGACCAGATTAACCTGTATCTTTTTATTATGCATTCTTGCAAAACATTTTAGCAGCATCTATAATCACAGTGAAATACTTTTATGTAAGTGATTCTAGACTATAGATACCTTGTAAGCAAAGTCCTGGTCCATTTTGTTCACTGCTGCACACTTTGTGCACTATGCAATGCTGGGCACATAACAAACACTTGATAAGTAATTCCTGATGAAAGCTGCACCTGTTTGGGGTGTTTCTTGTATAGTAATATATTGGTAAGGAAAGTTGGGCAATCCTACTTCCATAGTGATACTGCCTCGGAAACCCAAGGAGGGGTCGCTATGAGTCAGGGCTGACTCGACGGCACATAACAACAACAACAACAACATTTGTCTCTGTAAGGATGAGCATGGATCCAATCCCCAAAATGAGGAATCACATTCCCAATTCCCTATCCTTGTCACTAGCACAGCTACAACATATTGCCTGACTTACCCTAACCTCCTGGATCCAGGTCTGATCTCCTAAGTTAAAAGGACATAGCCCTTGAGCCTACCCAATGGATAGATAATAGCCACACATGTTGGAAGTCTGCATGACACCCCAAACTTCCGACCTACTGACCACAGATTCAGAGCTGGTTTTTCATTACCCCATCAGGATACCAGCCACAAGTTTGGGAGTCCACATGACTTTCTGACCTGCTAGCTCCCTTTGCCCGTTTAGGTTCACCAATTCTTTGGAATGACTCACAGGACTCACAGAGAGATTTATTATACTATGGCTACAGATTTATTATAACCAGGACGGATACAAATGAAGAGATAACTAAGGCAGGGTCTAGGAGACTTCCTAATGCAAACCTTCCATGTCCCAAAGGACGTGCTGCCCTCCTGAGAGCAGATGTTCTTATCAACCAGGAAGCTCTCAGAGTCTTGGTGTTCAGGGCTTTTTATCAGCAAGTCCTGCATGATGAGTTAAATCATGGTTCCTCAAGCTAATTGATATCAGCCTCCCAGGTGAGTGTTTTTCTGATCTGGCCAGCTTCCACTCACCAACACAAATCCTCAGATGTGGCCTAAAAGTCCCAAACAAAGGCATTCCAATTACTTAAAATGCTATTTCTCCAGAGCCAAGGATAGAGGCCGTCTTCCTTGGGGTAGAACTAGGTTCTTTACTCCAGAAAGTCTTACTGGTTTGTGTGTTATAACTCAGTAATCGTGCTCACTTTCCACCAGTCATAATTTTTCCTTTACAATAGCCAGTTGAGCAAGTAAATCTTATACATAAAAGGTTTTATGCTTAAATCGAAGGCAACAATTTGCAGCCTGAGATAGGCTCTGTTATGGTGCATCTACATTAGGAGAAAACTTAATTACCACTTACGATTTTTTTTTTCCCTCATTGCATAGAGAGCTGGCTTAGTTGGTCAGAGGGAACTGTCTGAAAATGCCTCAAGTCTCCACTGCACTGAGTGTGGAAGAAACAATCTTAGACTCAGTGAATCTTTAAAAATATGTGTAATTACCAATGATATCTAGACCTATTAGTGTGTTTTCTGTACAACAAATTGAAATAATTACTCTCCAAATAGCACTTATTTCAAAAGCCCATCAATAAACACATCAAATGCTTGTAAAGAAAACTACTTTCATTCGACTGAGATAAAAATGATATAACTCAGTCTCTACAAAATGGGCTGCTACAGAAGTCACGGATTGCCAAGTCTTCATAACATAATGGCAAGGGCCTTCCAGAGTGTGCCTAATTCACTACTTACATATAACAGTGAGGGACTTGGATTGCCTTTGGGACTTTTAAGACTTCATTGAATGATGAACACACATCACCTGAATATAAAGGTGCTTATTTTCTCACAAGTTTAATCAGCTAAACTAAAAGTGAAAATCAAACTCACTGCCACTGAGTCAGTTCCTACTCATAGCAACCCCTCCTTGGGTTTCTGAAGCGGTATCTCTACGGAAGTAGATTGCCCAATCTTGCTTCTGAGGAGTGGCTGGTGAGTTTGAACTGCCAACCTTCTGGTTAGCAGTCAGATGCCCTAGGCACTACACTCCCACAGTATAATTAAGTTTCATGCATCCTGGAAAATCCAAGTTTTATATATGAAAGTGAATAAATGAAAGAAACTACTCCTTCACCAGAAAAATATGAAAATAATTCACTGAGTAACTTTAATGTTTTATGTAGCATGCTGCTTGTTTATATATGTTAACTCATTTAATCATACTGATTGCAGGCCATAAGTATATGTTACTATATACATGGGAAACCAGAGACTCAAAGAAGTGATATAACTAGTGCTAGGTCATACAAAATAGATGGAGGAACAACATGGACCTGAATATGTCTAACTCCAAAGCTTTTCTATGGAATAGTTATTAAAACAATGTTTCATCCCAGTCCGAATTATAAAGACCCAACATTTTACCTTTAATCCTTGTATTTCTCACTTATATAATGGGATATGTCCTGGTCTTGTCAATAAAGTTCTGCATTATAAAGTTTGAGGTGAGATTATCCACCTAGCACACAAAATCAGTAACATTCTTCAAATATTTGAGGATTCATCAAGACTTATTACTATTTTTTTTACCATCTCATTTTGTAAATTAAGAAAGTGATGCAAAGTTAAGTAAGGCGATGAAGACCCATTACAGTTGAAATTGGAGTGATGAATAATATTTCATTTTCTTTCCTTAAAATGAGGCCCTGACATGCACAACCACCGGGGGCGGAAAATGTTCCAGGCACTGCTCTTTACCTCTAATGTATCAAACCAGGTCCAAGCATAATAATCCACCCAGTTCACTTTCTTTTTGATCCTGACCCTAGGACACAAGGTGGAAAAGAAGGAGGTCCTAGTCATGATTCAAAGACTGCTGCATTTGGTTGGTTTATGAGATAAGGGATGTAACTCTGCAAAATGTTAAAGTGAATTTTGCTTGGACTTCACATTTCCTCTTTTTACTCCCTTTCCCATCTCTTAACCCTGCATTTCCTTTTACCCATCTCCAAGAATCCAGTGTTGTCATCCATTCATATATAACCCAAAGTGTCCATCCACATCTACCCTCTCTCAACATATTTCATGTCCTAAAATGATTTCACCTTCCTTATCCAGTTCTATTCATCACATCCTTTGTTTCCTTAATATGGCTTAGCTAGATATTATGAAAACCATCTGCCTCAATTAACCCAGTTCATGACCACTGACTGGGTACTCTGAAGCATTGTGTCAGGCATACATCCCATGGATCTCCTCTTTGAGAACTTACACTTTGCCTGAGAGACCAGAAGCAAAATGAGGAAAGTTAGACAATAAAGGATTCAAATGAAAGAACAAGATAATAGATAACTTGCCATAATTATGTGATTAACCAACATGTGAATTTGAGTTGCCAAAGAAGTTCAGAGAGGACAAAGGATTAGAGCAGGAAAGGAAGGTATGATAAAGCACAAAGGATTTTACCTTCATCATTAATATTGTAGCTTTCATTCCAATACCTATCTCACTGCAATGATAACAAAATAATAACATATCAGTAGATACAAATGCCCAATAAAATTGGGAATTGATAGTTCTGTTTAAGTACATTAAATTATTTAACCCTACATCTCTTTTTTCAACTACATCCATATATTCCTCAATAGAATATTTTCTGTCTCCAAGAATAATTACAAACATGAATAAATTATTTGTGCCAAGGTAAGTGAAACAAGCTGTATATACAATGTGAAAACTTCTAAGTAAAATGTGATTCAAGTTGGCTGGAATTTTAAAATGGAAATATTATGGGTAACCTTTCTTCAAATTTTAATTATTCAATATTGTTGATATATGCCTATGTCAATATTGCTCCCATCCTTCCTTAAAAAAAAAAAAGAAAAGCCCATTATATAAATTAGATGTAGTATTTTAACGTAGTGCTGTAGTAAGAATGGGTGGCACACAATGAGTGCTCTGTCAGTTGGGCCACTTAATTTATACAGCTGGGGAGAGCCCAGGCACCTGAAATGGGCAATACTCTGCTCAGGACTAATGCTCCAGATACATCCTAGGCATCTTTATGAGAAACAGTGAGTCTTTTTTATTCAGTTAAATAACATCTTCAAATGAGATGCTGTGGTGTTGGGGATGGAACACCATAGGTTGTCTACAGCAGAGTTCACTGGTGTTTGGGGGAAGAAATTAGAAATAATAAATAATTAGAAATAAGTCTAAGTGGCTCAGGAAATTTCTCACTTCATGGATCTACATAACATAAAACCAAAACCAAACTCACTGCCATCCAGTCGATTCTGACTCATAGCGACCCCTCCTTGGGTTCCTGAGGTGGTATCTCTGTGGAAGCAGATTGTCCAATCTTCCTTTCAAGGAGTGGCTAGTGGGTTTGAACAGCCAGCCTCTGGTTAGCAGTTAAATACCCTACACACTATGCCACCAGAGTTCCTCTACATAACATAATATAATGTGCCTTTATAAAACGATCTGTAGAAGTACATGTTCCTGTTAGCTATATACATCAAACATTTTACCTTGGATATTAACCCATCATATTAATTAGACCTAAAAGTACCATATGAATTTTGTTTCTCATTGCCTATGTGGAATGAACAGTGATTTATATTTTTATCCTGCTTTTCTAAGGCTTTCTGTGCTGCAGGAAGTCTAATGCTGAAAGACCAAGGTATCATATCAAAACCAGCAGAAAGAAATAAGATCCAAAAGGGAGAAGCAGATAACAAAGTACAGAGCAACCTACTCTGATAAACTAAAGGTCATACTCTGCTCTGTTATCACACATACTAAAGAGTTCTTTTGTATTAGCTGTATAACATTTGAGATAGAAGAATGTTTTAACAGCTACAAAAATAGACAGGGCCACTGATAGACAACACTAAATAGTGAGAATAAGAAGATGAAATGTAAGAAGAGCCTCATATTACCTTACCCGTGGCATTTTGCCATTTTCTCAGATATGAAAATCTTGAACATTTCTAAATTATAATGTCATAATATTAAAGCTTATTTACCTTAATAAGAATGTAAATTAGAATGGTTTCTAAGGCCTCTGTGGTAGTTAACATTGTTGTCAACTTGGCTGGGCCTGGTTGAGTGGCTGGGCAGCTGGTGGTAGGTATTCCCCATGATGAGACGGGCAATCAACTCCATGGTGGGATCTACCATAAGCAGCTGAGTAGCTGCTTTAGGGATGTGGTCTGCTTCCCATACATAAGAATCAGCTTTGGGGATGGTCTCTAGCCTTTTGGCATGCTTGAACCCTGCATGTAACCAAGTCATTGTTCAACAGCCTGCTATGCCCTGATGACCTTGGGCCCTCCTCTGGTCTTGAACTAGTTGCCTGCCATGTTGTTTGTAACATGGGACTATGCCTTTTTACTTATCAACCTTGGGCTTGTCAGCCTCAGCAGCCATGAGCTGTCTAAGTAAAGAAAAGCCTCCAGCTTCTGTAGGTCAGGAGCAGGAGGCAGAGCTATAGCCCAAGGTTGAGGGGCTTTCACCCAGCACTTAGAGCCTGGCACTTTGAACTTGGACTTAAAGCATCTGAACTATAAGAGAATAAACTCTTGTTTGTTAAAGCCATCCCATTTGTGGTATATTTCTGTTAGAGTGTCACTAGGTAACCAGAAAAGCCTCTTTTCCAAATTACTGATTTCTAAAATCAGAGAATTATGTGGTACAGCTTCAATTTCTGCCTTCTCATACCAGCCTTGAATTTTAGCTAATTCTTAATATTTTGAATTGTCTGCAGAAGAGGAAATAAGTGAATGTCTCATATGTGGTCTGATATGGCCTATAAATGGTACTGAGAAATTTCCTCATTCTCCAGAGAAGAAAAAGGAATCTCATTACTATGGCATTCCAGCCTAATTTTAAATGGACTCTAATTCATCTCCTCAGCTTGTAATTGAAACAGAAGACTTCCCCACAACCCTGTGTCCCAGTTAGAAAGATAGGGTTTTTCACTGCACACAAATTATTTAAGGTTAAATTCTTTGGAGGTGCTAAGGGCAGGCTAGGTAACAATTATAGAATCACTGTTAGCCCCCTTTAGTTTTGCAAAGTGTCCAACCCACTGCCCCTGAGTTACTTCTGACTCATAGCAACCCTGTAGGACAAAGTAGAGTTTCCAAGGCTGTAAATCTTTATGGAATCAGACAGCCTCATCTTCCTCCTGTGGAGCTGCTGGCGGGTTTGAAATGCAAACCTTTTGGGGAGCAGCTGAATGCTTAAAACACTGTGCCACCAGAGCTTCTTTACAAAGCGTAAAGACTCTCAAATATGTTAAAGAATTTTTTTTCCTGTAGAAGAAATGAGCATCATTTGAACTTAAAATCTTAAACCAGTTCTATCCTGAGATAAATTCATTTTCTATACCAGCAACTATCTCTTGGAAGTACATATTCATATGTTCAAATTCATTGTGTGCAGGATATCCTTGATGGTTAAGACTGGACTCTCATTCCTAATTTTGAATTCTGGCTTCACAATTGGCTAGCTGGGTAACATTGGGCCAGGTGTATTATATCTCTGAACCTCAATTTTCTCATCTGTAAAATGTACATCTATAAGTATAAATGATATAATGTATGCAACTTTCTTGACATAATGTCTGGTACACAGTAAAATAAAACCAAACCAGTTATTGTAGAGTCGATTCAGACACGTCAACCCCATGTATATCAGAGTAGAACCTTGGTCCATAGGGTCTTCAGTGGCTATGACTTCTTGAAAACAGATCATCAGGGCTTTCTTCCAAAATGCGTATGGTTAAACTCGAACCTCCAACCTTTCTGTTAGTAGACAAATGGTTAACCATTTGCACTACACAGGGACTCACTAGTACGTAGTAAGCATTCAATAAATATTAGCCATTGTGTTATAATCTCACTGTTTATTATCTGAGCATAGTGCCTAAGGCACTTGATTGCTAACCAGAAGGCTGGCAGTTCAAACCCACCAGCCACTCCTCAGAAGGAAGGTTGGGCAATCTGCTTCCGTAGTGATACTGCCTCGGAAATCCAAGGAGGGGTCCACTATGAGTCGCGTTCAACTCAACAGCACATAACAACAACAACAACATGATGTTCCTAATACTATATAATTAGGAATATGTAGATTATGCAAAATATTCTCACACACCTAAGCATAGAAAGCAGCTTGAGACAGATGAGTAGAAAAGTAGCAAATAAATATTTTTCTTTATTAGGAGGAATAAAGGCCAGGGAATTAGCCTAATTATCAGTGATATCAGAATGCTACAGCTGCTTTATCACTCTTTGCATTTTCTCACAAGCTATGTAGTCTGTTCTCACAGGTCATGCATGGTCACCTACAAACCAAAGAGAACAACTGAAAGGAGGTCATTAATTGGAGGAGGCTACACAAAAAGAAAAAAGGCCTGCCCTGAGGGAAAACAATTCAAGGGACAACAATCTGTTTTATGTCAGCAACATGGTGACAAAATCTCCCAAAAGAAGAAAATTTTAGACATCAGTGATAAATGGCAGGTTTCAAAATGGCATTTAAATCTGTGGATCAATGCCTGAAAATAGTGATGCCACAATGATTGGTGTCACTCAGTGCAGTAATTCATGGTGTAATCTCCCCACTCAGAGACCTCCTCCCATACCAGAATCCTTAGTAATGTTTATTATAAATTTCGATCCTAAAATAATATGCACTCTGGTGGCATAGTGCCTAAGGCATTTAACTGCTAACCAGAAGGTTGGCAGTTCAAACCCACCAGCCACTTCTTGGAAGGAAGGTTGGGCAATCTACTCTCATAGTGATAATGTTTCAGAAACCCTAGGAGGGGTTGCTATGAGTCAGATCCGGCTATACGGTAGTGAGATTTTTGTTTGTTTGTTTGTTTTTATAGTTGGAAATTGCTTAACTGTAATATTTCTTAGATTATATGAACACTAACAACAAGATTGTTTTGTAAAAATCTTTCTACATTGAATTATAACATTATTACTTACAACATTATTAGTAACTGAGCAGAAGCCCTTTTGAAATTTTTCTCTTACTTTTCATTTAATTATTACTTTATTCTCAAAAAAGTTATTGATACAGGTTTTAAAATAGTAGGTACCAAAACATAGCTAAAGTACTAGAAAATTTGACAAAATCAGTAACTATAAAAACACCAGCAGCAATGAAGACAACCATGTATGTTGGTGCACACAGACAAAATCACGCAATTCATTGTAATTGGGTAATAGTGACAGCTTTGACCAGAGTGCATTAGAAGTTTCAAAAAGTAAATTAGCATAGAGTTTTAGCCTTGTATGTGTATTGATACATGTAAACTGGGTTTAGGAAAGTTATAACCAACTACAGAGATTTAAAATAATAATAATAATAAATATTTGCTGAAACATTATATAAAAATTTCAAAGTCATTTTAGTGCACACCCTGCAACAGTAGAAACTGGTATAGTCTATACCTCATACACCCCTCTAGTGATGCCACTGCTTCAAAGGCATCCACTTCAAGTAAAATGCCTTAAATTCATTTTTTTCCTCTTATAACTAAGACACTTGACTGCTAACCAGAAGGCTAGCAGTTCAACCCACCAGCCACTCCTCAGAAGGAAGATTGGGCAATCTACTTTCATTGAGATACCACCATGGAAACCCAAGGAGGGGTCAATATGAGTCGAATCCTACTCGATGGCAGTGACTGACTTTTCTTCTAGCTCTTATGGCCAAGAAGAGTCATACAGACTGTAAACAGAAACAGATACTGTGTAGTCATAAGGCAAGACGTCCCTTTATCTTTCAAATGTGGTAGGTGAACTGAATGACCTCTAAAGTCACCTCCCAAGCTCAGGACCTATAGTGCCAGGCTTCACATTGCATTGAGTAATTTTCCTTTGGAGCCATTAAAAATAAAATGTCATCAATGTTTCCAAACGTACAAATATCTTTAAAAGGTAAATTAAAGCTTTGACTTGTCATGTTCTTCTCTACTTTTTTTTTTTTTGATAATTGTGTACTGCTTTGACAGTTTTACGAAGACTTTCAGTTGTCATCTGTGGAAACCTTTATAATTAGGCCATTGCTTTTTTTCTGATATGTTTAATATTGCAAGCTTGTCCTCTTTCTTCTCTTGGCTATAGAGACACATACATGTCTCACCTAAACATCTTCTGGATTCTTTCTATCCATCCACTGTAGCATGTCACAACTCTAACAGCCATTTCAAGAGCATAAAGGCAACAACCGGTTGGTAAATTTTAGGAGATTCTACTTTTATAAAACGTACATAAGAGGCTGGGGGTAGGGAGCTTGAAAAGGTAAAAGGTTTGTCTCCTCTTCGTTTTAAATTCTTACCACTAAACAGAAAAGAGTGAACAAATTCAAGAGGGAATCTAAGGACTTCTTGAAATCAATGGCTGCTCTTTGAAAACACCTTTTGTCCAGGATTTATCTAAGTAAACCTTTTCTTGAGTCTCTCAAACACCGGTGATTTGGAGAACTGTACTCTGGGGGCCATTATTGGTTCAGGAAACATCCTCATGAGACTTCCTATCCAATCAAGTCTGGCAAGGGCCACTTCACTTGAAAACCTGTAGTTGGCCCAGTTATTATAGCAGCCTGTGTAGATATTACAAACTAAGTACCAGTTATCTTAAAGTATGCAGCAGGAATAGAGGATAAATAGTTCATTGGCGTTATTCAGAATGTGATTCTACGTTTCTCTAATGCCCTCAGTATTACCCCTTAAGTATAAGCCACTAATGATTTCCAGTTGATTCTTATAAGCAGACAGAATGGAGAAAATTTCAAAACTACAAACACGTTCTACCAAATTTTGAATTGCTGCTCCAATAGGGAGAGCAACTGGAATTGATCCACCCACATGTTCTTTGTGTACCTCATAACTCAACACACAAATTTGTGAGCTGATTGAACATAGACTATGTCATGTACAAGGGTACATACAAATATGGCCTAATTAACATTTCAGCTAAATTTTTTTCCTACAGTCATTTATATCAAGCTCACCTTGTGTTGATTCAATGAAAATAAATTTCACTGACATTGTCTGTACAAAACCAAAAACCAAAACAAACTCACTGCCATAAAGTCTATTCTGACACATTATGATCCCTCTTTGGGTTTCCAAGGCAGTACTTCTTTACTAAAGTAGATTGCCCCATCTTCCTTCCATGGAGCAGCTGGTGGGTTTGAACTGCCAAACTTCTGGTTAGCAGTCAAATGCCTTAGACACATGCCACCAGAGCTTCTCCTGTAGAAGAACACTTCAAATACTTAGACATGATTTAAAACTATTTTGACATCACACATTTTTGGCTTATTCACAGTTCTTTGATATTAAGAAGATATGATAGTATTTTGCTACTAATTGCTAAAATAGTCTAGAAATGAGCACTCTTGGATTTTCATTTTAACAAAATACTAGATTAATGTAAAAATTATTCCCATTTCAAATAATTCTTGGTTTAAAAATGCTTTTTATCCTCTTCTGGTTTTGCTACAAATTATCATATGCTTCATCAAACTGTTCCAATCTACTTTCTTTTTGGCATTTCTTAAATTATAAGGTAATGATGAAATTGGTTTCAGTATATATGCATGAATGTATAAAGTTCTATTATGTATACAACGCACCTTTTGCAAAAGGAGCTACTTGACCTTTCATATCAGCAAATGAAATTTCTTAAGGAAAATTATGTGATACTACCATTTCCTTTACTTTATGACTCCCTGTAGTTTCATTAACACAAATGACTGCAGTACCATTGAAAATTTAGTGCTAGGTTTTTAATTTATTTTAAAAAGTCTTAATACAAAAAAAAAATCTTGCATAAAACAAATCCTTACTTACATTAATGATCAAGTAATGAGAAGTTATTTTAGTGAAATATGTTAATGCTTTCTGCAATTTGGTAACAACTGTGAGATCACAAAGATTTATTGTACAGACTTTCAAAATTCTCAAACAAGCTATATGCCCAGAGGATAGGCCTCCTTTTATTAACAAAAATTTCAATTCTTAGGAATTGCTTGAGGATATTTTTTTAAAAATTAACAGTAAAAAATTAGTTTGAAGGATCACAGTCAGTTTGGGGGAGATTTCAAAATAGTTATGCCAACCAAAAGTAACAAGTTTCACTGTTAATTTGGAATATTTAACATCTCCTTAAACTGCAGGAATGTCTTATTCTGTTCTATTTCTCTCTCAGTGCCTATCACTGAGGTGTGATGTCTGCTTGATGAGGAATGGGGCTAATTCCAAACCCAATTTTTACTTTCTACTTGAAAGTATTTGGAAGCAAGAATGGCCAGACTGGGTCTCACCTATTTCGGTCATGTTATAAGAAGGGACCATTCCCTGGAGAAGGATGTCATGCTTGGTAGGGTGGAGGGTCAACGAAAGAGGGGGAGGCCTTCAACGAGATGGATTGACATGGTGGCTGCGATGATGGGCTCAAGTATAGCAGGGATTGTGGGGCTGGTGTGGGATCCGGCAGTGTTTCGTTCTGCTGTGCATGGGGTCGCTATGAGTTGGAAACGACTCAACGGCACTTAACAACAACACAACTTGAAAGCATCCTAGGACAAAGGAGTCCTGGCAAAAGACAATTGTTGCAGTTGGTGCTAAAACAAATAGCCTTGAGCTTTATACAGACATAATTCAGATCCCTTATATTTTCCAAGAAATTAGACACTGTTCTACCACTTTCTCCTATAGAACAAGGTTTGAGTATATTAGCACCTGTTCTCAATATCTTTCACATATATTTAGATCAAGTAGAAAAGTCTCACCTTTGCCTTTGGCCTTTGGCTCCTGATCTTTTCTGATAATACTCCTGGGGCAGTATCCATAGGGGGATCTTGACCTTAACTTTCAATCTATGTTTCCTCCTATATCCATTGGACATGCCCTAGTCCAACAGACACCTGGATTGCTGTAATAACCTTCTAATTTAGCTTCAGACATTGGTTTTGGCCTCATCTAGCCATTTACTACACTTTAGCCAGAGTTTATTTGAAATAATTTACTTTTTTCAAAAGAGTGTAAGGTCTATGAGAGCAGGGAATGCAATTGTTTTTGCTCACCGTTTGTCCCTAGCAAAGGGCCAGGCACATGACATGCTTTGTTTAAAAAAAATATTTTGAATGAGTTAAAACAAAACAAAACAAACCCATTGCCATCCAGTTGGTTCCAACTCATATCGACCTCACTGGGTTTCCAAGGGAGTAAATCTTTACTGAAGTAGATTGCCCAGTCTTCCTTCCACAGAGTAGCTGGTGGGCTTGAACCACCAACCTTATGGCTAGCAATGACATGCATTAGGCACTGTACTACCAGAGCTCTTTTTTGAATGAATTAAAAGACAAAAAAAAAAAAAAAAACATTGCTCATGAGTTGATTCTGACTCATAATAACCTCAGAGGGCAGAGTAGAACTGTCCGTGCAGGGTTTCCTATGAGGTAATCTTTATGGAAATAAATCACCAGGTGTATTCTTCTACAGATCTGCTGATGGGTTCAAACCACAAACCTTTCAGTTAACGGCCAAGTACTTAAACCACTGAGACACCAGGGCTCCTTTTTGAATGTATTACCTCCCCATAGTGTTCCACTATGCTTCATCTCAACATCTTTCCATATAAAATCTCTTTACGCTGGTATCTTTCTTTATCAGGTCTCTTCTCTATGATCCAATCTTACTGATTCTGTCTTCCATTCTCTCCAAGTCCTGGTTTTGCTAGTAAAAATATGTGGTCACAGTGATGATTGCAATTCAGAGTAAAATTTAGATACAGAGTCAACTCACTTCATGAAATTTGACACAAAGTGTCTCTGCTAACTATTGTAAGGGTGTAAAACAAGTCGAGGTTGAATAGGAAACTTGTGAATCCCAAAAGGCATAGGACTGCTAATCAGGTTTTAGGAAGTCCTTGCAAATTTTATTGGGCATTCTGGTAAGAAACAGGCCACATATAAACTCTTAGACACAAATAAGTACACTATGTGCTTAATCTTTCAATCAAGAAATTAGCAAATATGAAGAAAAAGAAGGAATAAGCTCAAGTGCCTAAGGCATTTGACTGCAAACCAGAAGATTGGTGGTTCAAACCCACCAGCTGCTCAGAGGAAGGAATATGGAGCAATCTACATACATAAAGATTTACCTCCTTGGAAACCCAATGAAGGTTGCTATGAGTTGAAATTAACTCAATGGCAGTGAGTTTTTGGTTTTTTTTGGAAGCTACTATAAAACCAAAAGCAAACTCACTCCCATCAAGTAGATTCCAACTCATCGCAACCCCCACTGGGTTTTGGAGGCAGTAAATCTTTATGGAAGTAGATTGCCCCATCTTCCTTCCATGGAGCAGCTGGTGGGTTTGAAATGTTAATCTTCTGGTTAGCAGTCAAATGCCTTAGCCTCTATGCCACCAGAGTTCCTTAAGCTACTATAGTAATGCTATTTAGTGCTATTTAGTGGACCTTATGTTAAAGAAAGGAGCTCTGGTAGCATAGTGCCTAAGGCACTTGACTGTTTACCAGAAGGCTGGTGGTTCAAACCCACCAGCCACTCCTGGAAAGGAAGGTTGGGCAATCCTACTTCCATAGTGATACTGCCTCGGAAACCCAAGGAGGGGTCACTATGAGTCGGGGCCGACTCGACGGCAAACAACAACAACATGTTAAAGAAGCCCTATAAAATAATAGATTTTTTTTTTCTTTTCCTTACTTGAGTAGGGCCCCACTGTGCCATCAATGAGATATGTAACCACAGATGCTTTATCTAGCTAAAAATCCCAAACCAAACCCACTGCCACTGAGTCAATTCCAACTCGTGGTGACCCCCATTAGGTTTCTGAGGTGGTAAATCTTTATGGAAGTAGATTTCTGGGTCTCCTTTCCAAGGAGTGGCTGATGGATTTGAACCTTCAGCCCTCGGGTTAGCATTCAAATGCCTTATGCAAAAAAAAACAAAAAAAAGTTGTCATATTCTTTAATGAAGAAATTTTATGTGATGACTAACCTAGGGAATATTGACATAGTATCCTATCAAGGATAGACAGCTTTTTAAATCCTTTAAATTGTCATGATAATAATTGTCATTATTATGATACATGAAACACTAAATGATACATTACTCACCAAAAAATGAAATTATTCTTTTAATAGACTGAGGTGGAGAAATTTCCAGTCTGAAATTAGTAAAATCTTGATTTCTAAATAGTTAAAATATAATATTATTAAATTTATGGAAAGAGAAAAATCAAATATATTGGCTTTTGTGGGAGCTAGAGAATTCCAGGTTAAAATTCCTGTAATGCATTCATCAATAAGTTACTGAATCTCTCTAAATATTAGTATATCTATAATAGTAGCATAGTGCCTAATGCACTTGACTGCTAACCAGAAGGCTGGCAGTTCAAACCCACTGTGATCTGGGTTGGGCAATCTACTTCCATGGTGATACTGCCTCAGAAACCCAAGGAGTGGTCACTATGAGTTGGGTCTGACTCGACGGGACATAACAACAACAACATAAGATTAGAATAGTAGAGCTGACAAGGGACAAAGTTATGGTGACTTTTGGCCACAGACAGCTTCCCTGAGGGAGCAAATAGTTGGACCTGTGGGCTTGGAACCATGTTGCAGGGGACATCAAGCACAATTGGCATACCATACTACACAAAAACATTGTTCTACATCCTACATTGGTGAGTTGCGACTGGGATCTTAAAAGCTTTCAAGTGGCCATCTAGATGCAATGATGAGTCTCTGCTTGTCCCGAGCAAAAAAGCATGAAGAAAATCAAAGACACATGGAAACAATGAATCCAAGGGACCAGTAGACCATGCGATCATCAGCCTATATGACCATGAGACCAGAAGAACTAGATAGTGCCTGGCTACCATTGTCAACCACTGGACAGGTGATCCGTACAGGAGATCCTGGATAGAGTGGGAGAACAATGTGGAACAAGACTCAAAATCATAAAAACAAAAAACAAAAAAAACAGGTTTACTGGTCTGATAGAGCCTGATGAGACCCCTGAGATCCTTCAGGTCTGGAATTAAACTCACTCCTGTGGCTTCCAGCCAAATAATAGACAGGCATATGGGCTAAACATTTATATCAGGTAGATACAGTACTTGGAGAAATCATGGGAGAACAGAAGGGTAGTGTTTGCACAGGAAGACAGCTCATGGGACAAGAGTGCATGGGAGGGAAGGACACAGGGAAGAGGTCACTATGGGGAGGAAGTGGGAAGAGAGCTGATACATTGTAGACAATTGTCATCAATGTCATGAGACAAAATTTGTAAGAATTGTTGTATAGAAAATGAAATTGCTCTGTAAACTTTTACCCAGATCACAATAAAATTTTTTTTAAAAAAAAGGAAAGAAAAGAGTAAGATGTAACATGTGTAACGTACCTGAACACAGTTTCTGGCACATGATCAATACTAAATATATAGTAGCTAGTATTGATTTTTCACCCCCTGTTTGTCGTACTGTAGTGGCTTAAATTTTGTTATGATGCTGAAAGCTGTATCACTGGTATTTCACATACCAGCAAGGTTATCCATAGTGGATAGTTCCCAGCAGAGCTTTCAGACAAAGATGTACTAAGAAGAAATATCTGGTGAGCTAGTTTGGAAAATTAGCCAATAAAAACTATGGGTCACAACAACACATGGTTCAGCTTATTTTCTTTGGTCATATCATGAAGATGAATCAATCATTAGAGGAGAACAGCATATTTGGTGAAGCAGAGAGCCAAAGAGGACTTGGGAGATGCTCAGTGAGAAATGGCACAACAGCTGCCCCAGTGGACTCTGGCTTGCTGCCGATGACGAAGTGTGGGCACCATTTCATTCTGCTGTACGCAGGTCACTGTGAGTCAGAGTTGACTCACTGGAAGCAAACAAGAACATTATTGATTTTAAAATTACATAGATAGATCCCTGGGGGTGGAGAGAACTTCAGCAAGAATCTCATTCAATTCCTATCCAATGTAGGGTGATTTTTTTTTTTTTTTTTTTAAATAACCTTGACAGATCTCTTTGCTTCTACAGAATTAGAAGCACATTTGAAAGAACCGTAAGAGTTGAAGTAAAATTGTCCTCATAAAAAGTTTGAAAAGAACATTATAAATTATGGACAAATTCTATGGAACTTTTTCTTTTGCTTTGGCTACATATTGAAATATATTAAAAGCATTTAAAAATTTTGTTTACCTTTTCAAATTAATGTCTTTTAAGTATATTCTATGTAGATAGATAATTGTTGTTATGTGCCATCGAGTTGTCTCTGACTCATAGCGACCCCTCCTTGGGATTCCAAGGAGGTATCACTATGGAAATAGATTGCCCCATCTTCCTTCCGAGGAGTGGCTGGTGGGTTTGAACCACCAACCTTCTGGTTAGCGGTCAAGTGCCTTAGGCACTATGCCACCAGAGCTCCTAGATAGATAATAGTAAAGTTCAAATTATTAATATTAAAGGACAGAGACAGTATAAATAAATATATATATATATATATAATTAAACACCACTAAACCTAGTGACCTTCCTTCCGAGGAGTGGCTGGTGGGTTTGAACCGCCAGCCGTCTGGTTAGCAGGCAAGTGTCTTAGCCACTATGGTTTACTATGTGAATTAAATTAGAAAATGCATGTAAAATGCTTAGCATAGTCTGGAAAGAATAAAAACACTAAAATGTTAGCTATTATAGTATACAAATATCCAATTACAAATATCTCATACTAGCCACACCTCTTCCTCCAGGAGCTGACAATACCTTATATATTACAACTGTGAACAGACTCTAGAGTCTTAGATCAAGTACAGCACAATTTATTTCCAAGACCAAAATGTTTTCCACAAAAGGGAGGAAAGTAAAAATGGTGGCCTGCTGAGTCTGTTTAACTCTTCAAGCATAACATAATTTAAAACCCACTTCTTAAATCTAGTAACATTAAATTAGTGATTCTATTTTTATCACCATCAGTATTCAAATATGTTTCTAGCCACACTTTAGGATTTTAAGTCTTAAATAAAAAAACTCAAGCTTGAGCTAGCTAAATTTTAACTTAGCACCAGCCACTCCTCGGAAGGAAGGTTGGGCAATCCTACTTCCGTAGTGATACTGCCTCGGAAACCCAAGGAGGGGTCGCTATGAGTCGGGGCCGACTCAACGGCAAATAACAACAACCCTAGGTTTCCTACTGCAAGGACAAGAAATTAAGAATAATACTTAGAAAAATATAAATTAGGAAAATCAGATTTTATTTACATAGAAATGAAAAGAATAAAATCTTAAAAATAAGGTTCAAAATATACAATATCAGACTTAAGACAAGGAAACTGAACCATACTTTATAGTTTTATTACTTCTTCCTCCACAGAAATTCCATTCCTCCTCTAGTTCACATTTGAGAAGCAGGAAGAGATGTTATGAAAGCAATTTTAGGAAGATAAACATCTGGATTGTGTATCACATGGAATAAAAATAATGGGGATTGGAAAGGTATATAGCTAGTTTGATGTTGATCACAGGAGAAGAGGCCCAGTTGTGATAAAGGCCTCTTGTCACTATTCTAATGAAAGCACAGAAACTGATAGCAACTGGAAATCTTTGAGAGAGAGTTAGTTGAAACTAGTGCCGGCTCTAGGATCTCTGATGGCACAGTGATTAAAATATTTGGCTGCTAACCAGATGGTTGGAGGACTGAACCCACTAGCCCTCCACAGGAGGCAGATGAGATTTGTTTCCATAAAGCTTTACAGCTTTGGAAACCCTGTGGGACAGGTCTACTCTGTCCTATAAGATGCGTATGAATCAAAATCACATTGATAGCACATTTCTTTCTTTCAATGCCTGCTATTATATTAGACCCAGTGGCTATTTTCAAAGGATAGCAAGAAAGATTTTGATATATGGTGGTAGTTAGGAGAATCATGATATTGGTGACACAAATTATAAATTTAAGAATGTATGATGACATGGGAGTTAGAATCAAGTTAGAATATAGTTGCAATAAGAAAGGCACTTGTGTAGAACTGAAACTTAGGTGTGTTCATCACAACACGTACACTAAGAAATTCTTAAAATCTAACAGGTATGCACTCATAGTACCAGTTAAGCGAGTTGTGGCATTGAGTTGATTTCAACTTGTAGTGACTCTAGGACAGAGTAGAACTGCCCATAGGGTTTCTAAGGCTGAAGTTCTTACGGAAGCAGATGGCCACATCTTTCTTTCACCAAATGGCTGGTGGGTTCAAACTGCTGATCTTTTGGTTAGCAGTCAAGTCCTTAACCACTGCACCACCAGGGTTCCTTTGTGTCCAGGTGGACTCTCCTAATTTCACCTTATCATTATAGGTACACTACTTGCCCAAGTCAGCTTGACCTGGAAACCTACACAATGGCCCTAAATATAGGATTATCTTGATACTCCCAAAGAAAGTATCCTCTTGTCAAGGTATGGAGTTCCTTTAGGAATGCACATATTCTAGAAGAAACTAATTCTAATTGCCCTACCTTAAATCTCCATCACATTTGCATACTAGGATTGTTGTGAAGTAATTACAATACCCTCTCACAAACAGCAAGGCCATTGCTTGTGCTGTTCTGTAATTTTAATCACCTCTGTTCTTGGGCTAGTTTTCTCCTTCCTAATTAAAATAGGCTCACTGTCACCAATACATGTCCATTTCTTCCTTCTAGACCAGGTTCAAACCTTAATTCTTTTAAACACTAAACACCTCTTACCCCTTTTCTACTTCACATCTCTCCCAGCTTGGATATTTATATATTTTACCACATAATCTTCAACTTCCCATAGCATTCTTATTATCTAAGTGATTTATCTTGCCTCTCAAGTTATACTTCAAACAAAGACAAAGACAGAGTAGGCCAAAGACAGAATTTTTTGCTTCTCTGTGTTTCCTACCAGGTCTAGTACTTGATGGGGACGACCATGAAGTAGATCTTTAATCTATACTACTGATGGATTAAAGGAGTATCTAGGGCCTTTTGGCTGTCCAATAGGGTCTTAAAGTAAAAGGTGTTTCTTATTATGTGAAAGAAATGGATAGATCTAAGACTTGGGATTGCTGCTAGTACTTTCAAGATTTTTATCTATTCCTGTCACTTTCTTTCCATTTACAGTTGCTTATGTTTTCTGAATGCTTTCTAATTCAGATTGAAGTGAATATTTGAGAAAAATAATTTTTAGACAGAAATTTAAAAAAAGCATCTATTTTTAACCCAAATTACACGTAAAGATATGAAAAATACATGAAACTTGATTAAGCAAAGGAGGAGCTAAAACATAATCTCTCTGTGTTTACTCATCTATTAAAAGGAGATAAAAAAAAAAAAAAAAACCAACCCTGCCTTAGAAGGATTTGGTGAATGTAAACGAGATAATATATGTAAAATAACTAGCACAATGATCAATATAAAGTGTCCAACATACAGAGCATGTGCAAATCATTGGTGATACTTGTTCCTACAAAAGACGGGGATCTGTAAATGTCTAGGATTTTGAATGAATCCTGTTGCCTATTCATTGCAACATGCATTTCCTTAAGGAGTCAGTCTGATGTCTCTAACCTTTCATTTTACTCTCCTTCCACAGAATACATGTTTCGTCTGCTTATCCCAAGTCTATTTCCTACTGTGATGGTGACCACCCTGTCCCTCTTTTTCAGTAAAATATTTTTTTTTTGCATTTAAAAATCCTTTTTTTGTGTGTGTTTCTCCTTTAACCAGAAAGTACACTCTCATCTCACTTATCTCCCAAATTGCGCAATGAAATTAATAAATGAAATAACTAAAAATTCGATGTGGACTTGTAAAGTGTTCCAGCAAAGATGACCCTGAAAAATTATGATGGTATGTTGTCAATTAGTTGACACTAATTAGCAAGTGTCAAAAATGAAGCTAAATGTTCCTCTAGTCTATCTAGCTTTATACCACATAAATCCAGCTAAAATACTTCATTGGAAATGCCTATGGTAATATCTATACAGACTCATGCTAGGTATATCCTCTTTTAGATTCTCAATGAACTTTTTAATGATTCAGGCCACCAGTATAGATAATATGCCCAAGATGACAAATTGCTTCAATAATGCTTAATGTGAGGAACGTTACTGTCACACTTCCAAGAGGGGAGAAAAAACCTTAGATGCTTTTTAATGCAGAATCAAATTCATAAGGATGAAAACAAAACAATTATAAACTGTTTAAGATGAAAGTCTTTCTTTGAGAAATGTTCAACCCACTAGGCTAAATTTGACACAAAATAATCATCATCATAATTTAAATTTTAATATATGCTCTATTTAAAGGCTTCATACTTCAAAAGGATTTCACATTTATTATGCCAGGCTGTATTAGTTAAGAAATAACTAGTACATTAGATTAAGTTACATCTTTGCATTGTTAGAGAAATTAGGTCTCAATTCCTTAGGAATAAATGAACATTTCTAATAAACATAGGACCAAGTCAGCATACAATTTCATAATAAATATATTTGATTTACTGTGCCACAAAAACTGAAATTTTATTGTTTTTATTTTTGTTCAAGAATAATATTATACAACAATGAGATACCATCTTGCTCCAGCACTAGTAGCAAAGTTCAACAAGACAGAAAATAACAAATGCTCGTGAGGTTGTGGAGAGATTGGGACTCTCATACACTGCTGGTGGGACTGTAAAATGGTACAACCATTGTGGAAAGCAGTATGGCGATTCCTTCAAAAGTTGGAAATACAAATACCATTTGACCCAGCCATCCCATTACTAGGTATATACCCTAAAGAAGTGAGAGCCATAACAAGAACAGATATATGCATGCCGATGTTCATCGCAGCACTATTTACAATAGCCAAAACTTGGAAACAACCTAGATGTCCAACAACTGAGGAATGGATAACCAAACTTTGGTACATTCACACAATGGAATACTATGCAACGCTAAAGAATAATGTAGAATCTGCAGAACACCGCATAACGTGGATGAACTTGGAGGACATTATGCTGAGCGAAATAAGTCAGTCACAAAAGGACAAATATTGTATTAGTCCGTTATTGTAAAAGTTAAGGAAATGTTTATATATTGGAGGACATTTTCTTTGTTGGTTACCAGGGGTGGGAGGGAAGGGGAGGGAATGCTGTTAGATAGATAGAGATAAATATTGATTTGGGTGAAGAGAAGGGCAATGTACCAAATGTGAGTGACCAATATGGCAGCATTGAGGATGAGAAAGACAGAGAGAGTTACATGGGCAGTACAAACAACAAATATGAACCCCTTTGTAAATACAACACTGAGTTGTTAATGAAAGCAAATATGGGTATAGGGACGGATAGATGGGTGAACAAGCTAAACAATTATGTATGTCTAAATGGAGAGTGTATCCAAGATCATATACAGGGTTGGCAGACAATGGGCCTCTCGAAGAGTATGAAGGGATGGACACTGGGAGGAGGTAACTATGGGGAGGAAGTGGGAGGGGAGCTGCTGCATTGTAAATTTTGGTCAATGACATGAGACAAAGTATATGTGAACTGCTGTATGAAAAGTGAATTTACTCTGTAAATCTTCACCCAAATCCTAATAAAATAAAAAAAAAAAGAATAATATTATAATACACGAAACTGAGCAAAAGGCATTTTTAGATGAAATCATCGTTAATTTTGCATTATTTTTCATTTAGAGAGAATGTGCAAAAAACGAATTTCCAAAAACCTGTCACTCAGCTTCCTCTAGTTTTATCATCTTAAATAACCACTAAGTACTTATCATTATCAAGAAATTTACAATGATAAAATACTATTAACTACAATGCAAACTTCATTGGTTTTTACTTTTTTTTTTTTTAATTTGTGCATATTTTTCCTTTTTTCCGTTTCCAAGATCCAGGATTCTACATTATATTACATATTCATGTCTCTTTAGTTTCCTTGGTTCTATCTTTGCCATTCATGACACTGACATTTTGGAAGAGTACTGATCAGTTATTTTTTAGTATGTCACTCAAGTTGCATTTGTCATGATTATGTTGCATTATGCATTTTAGACAAGACTACCACAGAAGCTGGGTGGCCTTCTTTTTGCATCATATTATAAGGTACATGAAGTAATTTTTTCTTATTATGGACTACATTGAATTTGATCATTGGTTAAGGTGGTATCTGCTGAGTTTCTCCACAGAAAGACACTAATACTCCTTTGGGGGAGATACTTTTATACTACCTAAATTACCTTTTATGCTATTCTGCTATCACTTAACTGTAGTGTCACTGTTTTCTAAAAGTAAAACAGGATTTAATACTGATTTATTCCTGAGCTACAGGATAAGAACACTAGTTAGAGAACAGATAAAAAGAAATCATATGAAAAGCTCATAGCTGCCATTCAAATACTGACATTCAAAGCTAAAAAGGAAAGATACACAGTAGATTTTTTAAATTGTTTATTCATTGATTAAAATACTTTTTGTTATCTTTGTTAATTATTAAAATGTATAAATATTCTGAGGCAATTTTATAAGAATTCCTTGGGAAAATAAAGGGCCAGAATGAGAAATTCTTCAGGTAAAGCCTTGTTATTGAGTTGGGAACATGACTTGTCTTCCATTCAACTCAGATAATCATAGATTACATGGTATATGAAATATATTTTTAGATAAAAATCAGGTTATAAGAAAACTGTTACAAAACTATTAATGTAATTAAAATCAAGCAAATATTTGCAAAGGTCATTTGAAATTTCCTGAAATATTATTTTTACAAATGTAATTTCTATGGCCTTCAATACTATCTATTCTTAAGCACTTTTCCATCTCACCACACACAAAGAAAATCTAAATATTGCATTTAAATAGGCAATCAATGTTTTATATCTGACATGAGTAATTTATTGTTAGTAATCAGTGGAAGGAATCATGAACCTGACTATAAGAATCTTTGTGGAAAAATCCTTTAACCCAGCATTTTCTTTGACTATCCTCATTTAGTACCATGATAATGCTTGTTATTGTTGTTGTTGATAGTTGCATCCAGTCAGTTCCAACTCATAGAGACTCTATGTGTAATAGAATGAAACATTGCTTTGACCTGTAACATGCTCTGGTGGCATAGCACCAGAGGCATTTGACTGCTAACCAGAAGGCTGGCTGTTCAAACCCACCAGCCACTCCTGGAAAGAAGGTTAGGCAATCTACTTCTATAGTGATACTGCCTTGGAAACCCAAGGAGGGGTCACTATGAATTGGATATGACTTGACAGCAGTGAGCTTGGTTTGGTGCCATGCTCAAAATTGTTGCTTTGCTTGAGCCCATCATTGCAGCCCCTGTGTCAATCCATCTCATTGAGCGTCTTCCTCTTTTATTCTGAGCTGTCTGCTTTACCAAGCATTATATCCTTCTCCAGGAACTGGTCCCTTCTGATAACAAGACCAAAGGATGAGGGACCATTCTCACGTCTAATGAGAATTCTGGCAATACTCCAAGACAGACTTGTTTGCTCTTCTAGCAGTCCATGGGTCCTTCAATATTCTTCACCAACACAACAATTCAAATGCTTCAATTTTCCTGTTGTATTCCTTATTCATTGTTCAGCTTTCAAATGCATATGAGGCTTTTGAAAATACCAGTCATGATGCTGCATTCTTCTTCATATAGTCCAGTTTCTCAGATTATCTGCTCAGCATACAGATTGAATAAGTATAGTGAATGAATACAACCCAGATGCACACGCTTCCTGATTTTAAACCACACAGTATCCCCTTGTTCTATTCAAACCACTGCCTCTTGGTTTTTGTACAGCTTCCTTATGAGCACAATTAAGTTTTCTGGAATTTCCATTCTCAGCAATGTTATCCATTCGTTTGTTTGTTATGATCCACACAGTGGAATGCTTTGCATCGTCGATACAACCAACACAAGTAAACACCTTTCTAGTATTCTCTGCTATCAGTGAAGATCCATCTGACATCAGCCACAACATCCCTTGATTCACATTCTCTTCTGAATCCAACCTGAATTTCTGAGAGTTCCCTGTTTATGTACTGCTGTAACAGTTTTTTTTTTTTCTTCTAATTATTATTTGTAGCAAAATTTTACTTGTGTGTGATATTAATGATATTGTCTTATAATTTCTACATTGTGTTTGGTCAACTTTCTGTGGAATGGGCATAGATAAGGACCTCTTCCATTAAGTTGCTCATTTAGCTGTCTTTCAAATTTCTTGGCATAGGTGACTGAGTGCTTCCAGCATTGCTTCTGTTTGTTGACACATTTCAATTGGTATTCTGTCAGTTCCTGGATCCTTGTTTTTCAACAATGCTTTCAGTGCAGCTTGGAAGTCTTCCCTCAAGACCATTGGTTTTTTATCATATGCTACCTCTGGAAACATTTGAATGTTTACAATGCTTTTTGGTACAGTGATTCTGTGCATTTCTCCCATCTTTTATTTATTTTTTTTTTTTATGCTTCCTGTAGTGTTCAATATTTTGCCCATAGAATCATTCAGTATTACAACCCTAGGCTTGAATATTTTCTTTAGTTCTTTCATCTTGAGAAATGCTGAGCATGTACTTTTCTGGCATCTATTTTGGTCTTTTCTTCCTTTCCTGTGTTGTGAATGACCTTCTCCTTTCTTCATGTATTGATATCCTTGATATCATCCCATAATTGCCCTTCAGTCATTGGTGTTCAGTGTGTCAAACCTATTATTTGTATGGTCTCCAAATTCAGGTAGGATATAATCAAGATTGTATTTTGGTTCTCATGGACTTTGGAAATTTTCTTCAGCTTCAACTTCAACTTGCATGTTATCAATTTGATGATCTGTTCCATGTAGAGTTGCCCCTTGGCATTGTTCTGATTGATGATATTGAACTTCTCCATTGTCTCCTTTCACAGATGTTGTATGTGGATCCTGTGTATTCCATCTTGTAAGGTCCACATTTATAGTTTCAGTTTAAGAAAAATGGTATTTGCAAAGAAAAATTGTTGATCTTGCAAAATTCTGTGATGCTCTCTCTGGTGTAATTTCTATCACCAAGACCACATTTTCCAACTACCAATGCTGCTTCTTTGCTTCCAACTCTTGCATTCCAATCACTAGTAATTATCAGTGCTCCTTGGTTGCATTTCTCATCAACTTCAGGTTGCAGAAGTTGGCAAAAATTTCAATTTCTTCATCTTTGGCTTTAGTTGTTGCATTAATTTAAATAATAGTCATATTAATTGGTGTTCTTTGTAGGCGTGCATTACCCTGGCAGCATTATACTTCAGGATAGATCTTGAAAAATTCTTTGCTATGATGATTTCCTCTTCAATTTCATCCTTCCATAGTAAATCATATGATTATCTGTATTAAAATGGCCAATACCAGTCCATTTCAGCTCACTAATGTCTAGGCTATTGATCTCCATGCATTCCATTTCACTCTTGAGGGCTTCTTATTTTCATAGATTCATATTTCATATTCTTATAATTAATGAATATGTGGCCATGTTTCTTTTCATTTTGAATTGTGTCACATCAACAAATGAAGGTGCTGAAACCCTTACTCTGTCCTTGTCATTGTCAACTTTACTTTGAGGAGACAGCTCTTCCCTAGTCATATTTTGAGTACCCTCCTACCTGAGGGGCTCATCTTCTGGCACTATTAATGCTATTCTGCCACTGATAATGCTATTGTTTATTTAACAGAAGTGTTTTTTAGGTTTGAAGTCCATATTTTGCTTTATTAGAAGAGGAATTTAAACCAGTAAGCAAATTTCATATTTGGAATAATAATAGAAAATAAGAAGATAAAGTGGAATCATGTAGAAATTATGAAAAAGCAATGCTATTTGTATGTTACAAAACAATATGATATAATATACTTGGCAAAATTCCTTGACCATAGTAATTATCAACATATATTTCTTAATCCAATTTGATTTGTTGGTTCCTGAATGATTGAATATGTGAAGTTATCCAAGTAAGAATAGATGATTGAACAACTGGAGAACAATGCATGACCTGTAAGTTTTAGTCCCAAAGGAAAAAATAACTAGAGTGTACTTATAAAGAAAACTTTTGAAATAAAACAAACATCACTTGTTAAATGTTTCAAAATAGATTTAATTTATTCTTTTAACAGCTTTTTTAATTAAGTTTGGCTCCAAATACAGAGAGTGCCCATGGCTTGCCAACCCACTTTGTTGGGGTTTTAGTCTCTGACAATCATAAGGTCCCTTAAACTGACCCCTCAGTTGCAAAATAGACAGACTTAATGGGAAGAAAAGAGCAGTAGACAAAATAAGGACAGAAGAACTTTGATTTATATGTGTCTGCATCATTCACAATGTTATCCAAATAGTGGGCACTCAGGACATATCTGGAGAAAATTCTTATGGGGATTATATACTTTTGTTAGGGCACTGATAATGGTTGGCAAAAGGCTGATTTCCAAAATGTGAACATAACTCAGATCCCCACTTTTCCAGTTCAACATTTTAATGCCAGCATCCCACATGGCAATGTCTCTCTGAAATTAACCACTCAACATTGAGTCTCCACAATTAAGACTCTGTCCTTTTAGTCCTTGTCAAATAGGCAAATGCCAGTTTTTATATACTGTCTTTCACAGCTTCTGGTGTATTAGATAATTTTCTAACATGACTCACAGAACTCACAGAAACTATTCCCTATACTTACAGTTACTCATTAAATACAGCCAGAAAGGATACAAGTGAAGAGATGCATTAGGCAACATCTGGGAGAGGTCCCAGCACAAATCTTCTTTGTCCCTAGGGAAGTACATGAATATTCTCATCATTTCTAAAAACCTCAAAAAAGAGATAACTCTGAGGCTCAGGGTCTCTTAGTCATTGGGAAAAAAAAAAAAAAAACCTCACTCCCATCGAGTTGTTTCAGACTCATAGCGACCCCCATTGGGTTTCTGAGGCTGTAAATCTTTACTGAAGTAGATCACCCAGTCTTCCTTCCCCGGAGCAGCTAGCAAGTTTGCTCAAAAAACAAAACAAAACCAAAAAAAAACACCAAACTTACTGCCCTCGAGTCAGATCTGACTTTTAGCAACCCCTTCTTGTGTTTCTGAGGTAGTATCTCTAACCAGTAGATTGCCCAATCTTCCATCCGAGGAGATGGGGGAAGGAGTAGCTGATGGGTTTGAACTGCCAGCCTTCTGGTTAGCAGTCAAATGCCTTAGGCACTATGCCACCAGAGCTCCCCGTGGGTTTGCTAGGTCTCTACAAATATGTGTGACTGGGGCCTTATGATGGTCCAATCAATGAATATGTGTGATTGCATTATGCCTCCTCCCTTCCTGAAGTGGGGGACCAGGGTAGCCCCTACTTGCCCGGCTATTTTAGAAGGACAAAAGTACCTGTATTATTCAGGCTATTTTCAAAATCTAGTTCTATGTCCCATATTCAGTAGTATTTAATAATACATTGGTTTTTAGGATAAAGATAGATGTGTTTTGAAAACAGAAAGAAATGGTTTGCTAGGGTTGAATTGAGAATTCAGAATTGTCTGTCTTACAAGCAATGATGAATTTGGTTCTGGCCTAAGTGCTGTAGGACAGAATATTGATGGAAGACAGATATTTTACTCTCCTGGGTTGATAGGTACTGCACTGCCATGTTTCCTGGAATGTGTCATGAAAGCCATTCCCATACATATATAGCAAAATCAAACAAACAAGCAAAAACAAAAACAAAAGAATCTAGCCAAACTGTACTGTAAGATTTAGTTATCAGGAATAGAGCAACTCAACCTTGTTGCTATAATCTCTCTCTCTCTCTCTGTCTCTCTCTGTCTTTTTAATTCATGCAGAAAAATCTGTTGAGAAAATACCTCTTTTATCTATGTTTACTGACCTGGAGGCACTAAATGATACCAAAGCCCAGCAAATGATGAGAGGAACTTTCTCTTCCTTTCTTCACAAAATTAAAAAAAAAAAAAAAAGCCCTAATATAGTTGCCTTTCCAAAGCAAAAAAAAAAAAAAAACTCAACAACCTATCATCAGGATTGAACTGTTCCATAAGGTTTTCAAGTCTGTAAATCTTTATAGAACCAGACTGCCTCATCTTTCTCCCAAGAAGCATCTGGGGGTTTTGAACCACCAACATTTTGGTTACCAGCCGAATGCATTAACCACTGCTCCACAGAGCTCACCAGGTGCCTTACTATAAAAACTCTTTAACAATGAAGAAACAAACAATGAACTGAAGGTCATTCAGAACATAAGCACAAACAAGAAGTTTGAGGATATATAATTTCTATGCATCTCTGGATATAATTTCTCTGCTCCTAAGCTGAGAATATTATTTAATATTATTCCCACTAAAAAGTCCAATATATTTCATCCTAAAGAAATGCTCCCAAAGTCCAGAAAAACTGGACACTATGAAAGAAGATAATTAACACAGGGAAAATAAATAAAGAGTATAAGCTACTAGTTTTTAATTACCACAGTTATGCTGTTTGGGGCCTCAGATTTCTCAGAGTATATAAGATTTGCTATTTATCACTCAGATTAGTAAACATTTAACTATGTGAAGTAGAAGCCAGGCAATTGTAAATTTAAATAAATACTCATTCATCCATATATATATATTGGCTAAAAAACACCAGCAAAATAAAATGTTATAGCAAACAATTCAAATGAAGGAATTGGATTTAATCAGTAATTATTTATTCAGCAAACTACTAAGTGCCAAACTTTGACAATAATGTCTTTTATTGGACTTTACTCAAAACTTGCCATTTAATTAAAGAAAGAGTCTTTAAAAAAATAGTGTATAATCTCTGCAAGAGAGTTCTATTGTCTATTTTTACAATCTTTACTTTTGTTGGAAGGAAGGAGCTAAAGGAATTCAGTCAATGTGTACACACAGTACACAACTTAACCAAGATGTAAGGCTTGGCTTTACTAAGAAATTATTTTCATCCCAAATAATCCTTCAGAGTTTAATATCTAGATCTTCTAATTATCTTTCCTCTTATGGCTACCGAAACCAACTTAGTCTCAAATGATATTACTGAAAACAAATACGCATGAATAAATAACTAAATCAAGTTTGAAATCATGTCATTCCAAAGTTGAGTATGAGAGAAAGAGTAAAATAGTAACAGTCCATGATAATTTACTAATAAAGTTTCTAAAGTGAGATTAAAAAAAAAACCTATCATTGCTTGCTAACTTGAATAGTATTGATTTAAAAATTGAATGATAACAAAATAACTATGCATGTTATAAGAAATTATTTTTATGCCTGTATTATTATTTTTTTTACCACTTACAAGATAGTTTTTTGGTGGTGTAGTGCCTAAGGCATATAACTGCTAACCAGAG
>NW_006921871.1:3554847-3591495 GCF_000298275.1 Orycteropus afer afer | reverse complement strand
TAGCATAGTGCCTAAGGCACTTGACTGCTAACCAGAAGGCTGGTGGTTCAAACTCACCAGCCACTCCTTGGAAGGAAGATTGGGCAATCTACTTCCGTAGTGATACTGCCTCAGAAACCCAAGGAGGGGTCTCTATGAGTTGGGTCCGACTTGAATACACATAAGAACAACAACAACAGTCTTTAAGCAGGACACACAAGATGATGTTAGGTTTTGTGGATTAATGTTATGAGAATCCAAAAAACCAAACTCACTGCCGTTGAGTCGATTTTGACTCATTGTGACACTTCCTTGGTTTCTGAGGCGATATCTCTATTGAAGTAGATTGTCCAGTCTTCATTTTGAGGAGTGGCTGGTGGGTTTGAACCACCAGCCTTCTGTTTAGCAGTCAAATGCCTTAGGCACTATGCCACCAGAGCTCCAGACAGTCTATTTTTATTGAGAGAGAAAATTTTGCTACATAATTGTAATTAGGGACAAATCAGAGATTAATGATGCATTATACTCTAAAGCTTAACTGATAAGTACTAAGAAATGACTTTCTCAACTTTAAATGGTTTGCAACATATTATTTCTCTACTTTGCTCCATGCCCAGAAAATAATGAAAACTGGACCAATTATTCATATGTTTCAATATTTATTCTACAATGTAGATTATTGAGGTATAGGAATATTTCATATACTCCAAAAGAGCATAAAATCTACCTCTACTAATTAGTTTTGCTATGAAAGCCTTCCAGACAATTATGGGTAGTACTAGTGTTCAATGCTTCAGGTGCATTTCATTAAAGGTATAGTGTCACTACCAGATAAATTGCTTTATATAAAAGCACTTGGCACAAAGCCCTATAATGGAAGGTTAAGTGCTATACTTAATTACTAATTTCAACCTTTATTACCTATATTTTCAGTGCAGGTACTTTAAAAGGAACCAAATATATTCTGATTAGAGAACTCGATAGTAAAAGCATTAGTCCAGCTGCTTTTCTAACGAATAATAACAAAAAAAACTACATAAAAATACTCATACCATAAAGCCATGGTGGGGGAGATATACAAGACCTTGCTGTCGAAGTTACATTTAAAATCACTTTGTTCTAAAAACTTTAATCTTGATGTCACATAGTTTTAAATTTGTATTCAGCCTTTATGGTACTGTTGCACATGAAGCTCCAAGAAAAAATGGTATTTGAAATTTTCATGGCTTATTTCCTACCTCAGCATCATGCTGAAATGCATACAGAGTGGATGATTAATAAAATATTCGATGACAACAATGGTGCCTCTTCTGAGTTCTTTACATATTGATCATTAACTTTTTATACATATGTATCAAAATTCTTCACATGAGGTCTAATATTCTTGAGGGCACACTCACTGTTTTACCCTTGCCTGTATCCTTCAGAATAATAGCAATTTTACTTGTTCTTGGTTTATTAATATTATCTAAAATACTCCTCGGTGAAATTGGCACTTAGAATCTTTGCCTAAATATAAAATATTGCATCTAAAATAATTATTTCTAAAGATTTATTTGCTAATTATTATGACATGCTAGCTTCTGATTTTTTAAGTATATTTCGTATTGTGTATCTCATTCAGCACATCCATTTAATTGGTAAATAAAACAATGTACATGTTAAACAAATACCAGTCTAGAAAAATATACAAAATTATTTTTAAAATTAATGAATGAATACTGTCCCAACCTCAGCTACCATTATTCAAATTATACATTAGCATGCCACAAGAAGATGGGCCAATATCTGTTTGATGAGCTACATAAACTACTATATGATATCTAATGTGTACACAAGGAAAGGATTGTTAAATATATAAAAGAAATTACAATAATGGAATAGAGAAATTTTAAAAAGTATTAGGAGATATGTACCAAAACACATTGGTGCATTAGAAAGCTAAATTCTGATAATCCATGCTTAGAAAATAAATACTACATTACTCGTTTAAATATGCATTCTGCATTATAATTTAAGTCCCTTAACAGCAATGGTTAACTTAGTGTAACTCAGAATTTCCCATGCCAACAAGCTTAGAACTGCCCACCTCCCCCATAAACTAATAAACAAAAAATTCACTGACATTGAGTCGATTCTGACTTATAGTGACCCCCATTGGGTTTCTGAGGCACTAAATCTTTATGGAAGTAGATTGTCCAATTTCCCTTCCATGGAGCAGGCGGTCAGTTTGAACTGCTGACCTTCTGGTTAGCAGCCAAATAAATGCCTTATGCACTACAGCACCAGACCCTCTCCTTGACCCCCACTTGAAACCAAATCAAACTCACTGCAATCGAGTGGTTTCTGACTCATTGTGATCCCCATTGAGTTTCTGAGGCTATAAATCTTTACAGAAGTAGATTGCCCAGTCTTCCTTTTGTGGAGCAGCTGGTGGGTTTGAACTGCTGACTTTCCAGCTAGCAGTCAAGTTTCTTATCCATTATGCCACCAGAGCTCCCTCTAGAACATAATTCTTAACGATACCAGATTGGAAAGTACTGAAAAAAGTAAAAATAAAAATATTACTAAATCAAGATAGTTTTAAAGAATTAATTGTTGAAACAAAACTAGGCTTTGAGAAACAACTGCAGCAATGTAACATTACTGGGATTTACCATTTCACATATTCATATCTACCCTTCACAGATGGCAACATCCCAGGGGCAGGACCTGGACCTTATCCTGGTTTGTATGTCCACAGCATACAATGCAATGACTTTCTCTCAGTAAATAGGTATTGATTAGTCAATATTTTAGGATATTTACCAATTTACTTTTCAGTAATTCTAGTGAGGTTATAGTTATTCTGAAAAAAAAATGCATTTCTACTAGAATTTCAGTGAATGCAATCAGGTATTGACTGGGGCTATATAATATTGCATCCACATATTAAGTTACTTTATTTTCACATTTTCCATTCCTCTTATTACAGATGGTACCAGAATGTGTATGTTCTCTAAATTGTAGTGTATGACCATGATAAATCCTAGGACATAGATTCTGCAACTATGCATTGAGTGCCAACTATTTATCAGTATTATTATAGACACTGGCCATATTTTTAATTTGCTTGTTTCTGAATTTTGTTATACAGTTTTTGAAAAATAATATTACATTATTTTCAGAAATATTTGCAGAGCACCAGGATTATAGAATAGGTGTGAACTGGACTTTGAAGAGGTAGAATTTTATAAATCAGAATAGGTTTAGAAAGCATCATAGTTACTGGATTCCATGATTGTGGCACTTATCCACCATGGGTGACCCTGCTGGTATTTGAAATACCAGTGGCATAGCTTTCAGCCTCACAGCAATAAGCAAGCCACTACAATATGACAAACTGACAGACAAGTGATGGTTAAGTGTGAGACAGTTCTAAAGAAAAATGGTTATTTCATCAAATTATTTCTTCCAAGGAGTTAAGAAAAGTTCATATATATATATGTGTGTGTATACATATACACACACACATATATGTATATATATGTATGTAATAGTAATCATTTTTATTGCATTAATGAATAAAATTTTATTTTTATATTTTTTCTTAATGTTGTGCTATAGATCTATTCTAAGGAGCTCTGCTGGTGTCATAGTTAAGGCATTTGGCTGCTAACCAAAATGTTGGTGGTTCAAACCCATCAGCTGCTCTGTGGAAAAAAGATGAGACAGTCTGCTTCCACAAAGATTGACAGCCTTGAAAAACCAATGGATGTTGCTATGAGTCGGAATTAACTTGATGGCAGTGAGTTTGGATTTTTTTTTTTTTTAATCTGTATTAAAAATATTGTGATATCTAAAAAGGGAGCAAAGAAACATGAGAGGAGCTTTTAAGAATATAGAAATAAAATACAGAGAGGATAAATGATTGTAGTAAAATACCTTTATATTTAAAATTTTTATTTTACTTGAAGGTAACATTATTTTTTTAATTGAGATTATATGCAACCACAGACAACACTGGTTTATATTTCTAATCTACTGCTTTTGTTGTAAGAATGTAGTACTGACAAAACTCACTAACAACAAACAAGATCATTTTAATGTTATCACTAAATGGCTTAATGTTCATTTATGTAGACTTGAAAGGAGTAATACTAGTGTCACAGAACACTTGTAAAAGTCTATGGTATTATATTATGACAGTGAAAGCAACTCCATTTAATCCACATATAAATTTTTATAACTATTGACTGATGACAATATAGTTCCTTTATTAGTTCTCTGCTTGTCCCATGGCCCTCTTGTACATTTCATTAGTTTTAGATATGCACCACCCTCAAAGGAAATTTTGTTTTCTTTCTGAGGAAAGGTTTATAATATTCCCTCCCTTAATTTAAAATTTTAACTTTGTTACTTTTGACAAAGCCATTCCTTTGTTTAAATGTAAGGATCCAGTAAAAAGAGCTTTGACAGGTTCTATCGTTTATGTTTGCATTTTTCAGACTTCATTTTTGTATTGAATTTTTTAAACGGTAACGTGTGCCTTCAAGTTCGCCTATAAAATGCCATTTATACTCTGTATCAAGAACAGTTTAGGACAGCATTACATTCACATGACTCTAAAGTCCAATAAATATTTGATGGTTTCTCAGAAAAACCACAATTTGGTGAAACGGACGCAAATCAGTGCTTTGTTTTCCAGTTTGTTTGTCATAAAATCTTCCCCAGATACACATTCACTGGCTTACCTGCAGGGTAACGCTCGATCACTGGCAAGCTGTCCACCTGTAATGTGGCATTGCCACCGCTCCTCGTGAAACGCACTACATGGTATTTCCCATCATTAATGATTGCATTGGACTCTTCGATGGCGATGTCATCTGTCCCAACATTAAATTTAACTCCAATTTTTCCTTGGTGCTGGAATGGAAAAGGGAAAAAAAGGGAGTTGTACTAAATTGTACTAATGAATCAACACTTAATAAGAATTACCTACAGGGTTCAATAACATGCTTCTGACAAAAGTTTCTTTCCTTCCATTTTACTTCTGAAAGACTGTGTGTACTAGAAGCAAGATTCTTCACTTTTGGGGAAATCTCAGACATCTCTTTTATGGATAATTGATATTGCAAAAGACACACTTTTAAGGGAATTGAGCTGCCTTCTTCCCAGAAGTTGCCACAAAGAAAGTGCATAGGTGCCCCCATGAAAGGACATCATCTCATGTCCTTTAACTTAGGTCCTTTAATCCACTCTTCCCACCTCCCAAGAAAAATGAGGCTTGAAATTCTACCTTTCTGTAACTGGTGAAATAAGAGCAATGAAGTCTGTTTACAGCCAATTGACAAATGCTTACAGTTTATAAAATCACTCTAAAGGGTATGAGCACACTGACAGGCATTTAATGAGGGCAGTTTCTTAGTCATTATTTACAAAACCGTCAACTGCTAAGAGGCTGAAATTTATTTTTCGTGTTACAGATGATCAAACTATGACACAGGAAAGTGCAATGACTTGTTCAAGGTCATATAAATTCCTAGTGATATGTTAGAACTAAAGTTCAGTTCCCTCAGTCTTACTTCACGTGTAAGATAAGAAGCAGCTAAGATGTAGTTACCAAAAACTTAACCCCCTTTCAGGGTTAGGCCAAGCAGTGTGACAAATCATTCCAAGGCAGCAGAGGGACACATATGCTTATGTCCTCTGGCTCTGAAAAGCATTTTCAAACAGCAGGACTGTCAACTTTACCATAAGCTCAGTGGGTTTTGAAAGCATGTGGATGTGCCCTTAATCAGTAGCAAGAATACTTGCACTGCAGGCCCTTGTCAGAGTACATAACCTCAAAGTATGTGCTGCTCAGCTTTCATCAAACCTCATTTGGGAGGAATGACATGGGGGAAGGAGGGCTGAAAGGATATAGAGCCTACCCATTCCTGTAGAAATGTTAAATCAGAATATCAGAAACCGGAAGCTTTGGACCACATTCTTTTGACATCCTTGCTGGATTCTCATGATTGAACTAGACAGTAAAAGTATGGCATCAGCTTCCACTGAGTGGTCTTTTAAGAAAATCTTATATAAAACAATGCAACTAAAGGAAAGTGTTTGAAGATGTTATTTATTACATTTCTCAATGTTCACTTCATGTAGACATCCAAAAAGGGTTTTGTTTATTTCTTCCTGGGTCTTGATTATTTCTGAAAAATCAACCATTGAAAACCCTATGGGAAACAGTTCTACTCTGACACACATGTAGTCTCTGGTTGGTTGGTATTGTCCCGAAAAAAATATCTCTTCCTAATAAAAAGTCCACAGAATTTTTAAATTTTTGTTTTGATTTGTTTTTGGCTTGGTGGACAATGTGATACACACACACACACATACATATATGTAAATCTTGGCAATTTATATATATAAATCTTGGCAAAAAACAAAGAATACCAGAAATATGTTTACCTGCATTTTACTAACTATTTAAATGTATTTCACTGTGGGATCATAACAAATTATGGATAACATTGCAGAGAATGAGAATTCCAGAATATTTAATTGTGCTCCTGAGAAACTTGTACATAGACCAAGAGACAGTCATTTAATCATTTGAACAGAACAAGAGGATATTTCATGGTTTAAAATCAGGAAGGGCATGTGTCGGCATTGTATCTTTCATCCTACTTATTCAATCAGCATGCTGAGTAAAAAATCTGAGAAGCTGGACTCTATGAAGAGCAACACAGCATTAGGATAAAACGAATATTCATTACAATCTGACATATGTAGATGTCACAACCTTGCTTGCTAATAATGAAGAGGACTTGAAGCACTTACTGATCAAAGACTACAGCTTTCAGTATGGATTAAACTCCCGCATAAAGAAAACAGATATCCTCACATCTGGATCAGTAAGCAAAATCACTATAAATGGAGAAAAGATTGAAGTTTTGGAAGATTTGATTTTACTTGGATCTATAATCAATGCCAATGGAAGCAGCAGTCAACAAATCAAATGGCATGTTGTTTTGGGCAAATCTGCTGCAAAAGACTTCTTTGAAGTGTTAAAGAGTAAATATGTCACTTGGAAGATGAAAGTGAGACTAACCAAGCCACGGTATTTTCAAAAGCCTTATATGCATGTGAAAGCTGGGCAGTGAGTAAGAAAGACTATAGAAAAACTTATGCATTTTAACTATGGTGTTGGCCAAGAATATTTTGCAATCTCATCCATAATTTCTTATGATCCCACAGTCAAATGCATTTAGATAGTAGTTTGGTCATGTTATAAGAAAGGACTGGTCCCTGGAGAAGGACATCATGCTTGCTAAAGTAGATGGTCAGTGAAAAAGAGGAAGACCCTCAGGAAGATGGATTGACACTGTGGCTGCAACAATGGTCTCAATCATAGAAACATTTATGAGGATGGCATTGGACCAGGCACTGTGTGGTTTTGTTGTATACAGGGTCGATATGGGTCAGAACCAACTCAACGACATCTAAGAATACAAAAACACCATTCTTCAAAGAAGCAAGAAAGAGCAAGACTAGATTGATAATTCAACGAGAATATGTGGAGAAAGCTGTGATATGCTATGGTTCACATACATCTTCAAGTTGGAAGGTTTCTCTTTAGTTATCTCAAGTAAAAGGGAATGGCCCTCAGTGGGTGTCTCACGGAACTTGGTGGTAGTGGTTGGGGTAGTCAGAAAACTGGGGGTTGACTCCTGTCTCAGAAATCTTCAAGGTGAAAGACAGATGATGTACAAGGTGACTGGCTGATGCAGTGATGTCAGACCAAAGAGATAATGCTACACCATAGTCCACTTGTGGTTCCAAAGGTGGTTAGGACAAATAATATGTGAGCATTACATATGGACCATGCCTTAGAGAGCTAGCATATAATTGTGTTATATTATGTTCAGGAGAACAACTGGGAGTGTGAGTAGAGGGTAAAGAAAACTCAGAAGAAAGAAGCTAGACATATAGTAATGCATGCCCACGGACGGAAGTGGAAATCCAAAATAACCACCTGGATAAGATCCATTTTCCCACTTTAGGGAATTGCAGGTGAAGAAATCTCAATGATGTGGAAAGACCACTTAAGAACCCAACAAAGTGTTGACAAAAAAAGGCCCCTCAAGCGTTAGTTTTCAGCATAGGCTTAGCGTAGCTGAACAGCTACTGTAATGTAAGTCTAACCATTCTTCTGCCTTTATTTCCTCATCCTGCTTCCTGCCTGGAGGAATCAAGGAAGATGAAGAGGCACCCCAAGCAGAGAGAAAAACCACTGCCATAGAGTCGATTCAACTCATAGCGACCCAAAAGAACAGACCTAGAGAACTGCCCCATAGGGTTTCCAAAGCTGTAAATCTTTACAGAAGTAGAATGCCTCATCCTTTTCCCACAGAGCAGCTGGTGGTTTTGAACTGCTGACTTTTTGGCTATCCATCAAATGTTTTATGACTATGCCATCAGCAATGAGGGAGACTTTAAATTTAACTGAGGTTGTAAGTTTCTATTGTTACAGAGATTGTGTTTATGTCTAAAAGTAAACAGATTTATTTATTTATTTATTTTACTACCCAAGGACAAGAGGAGCACTGAAACCTGCTGGATCTCTCTGGATATCAGTTAAAAAAAAAAAAAAAAAAATAGTCCTGCAGGCCAGGTTTAAATTCCTATTGCATCTTAAGAGTCAGCTCTTTTAACAAAACAGGTACATGAAGATATTTACTCTACATTTGCCCTTTGCTTTTGATTTGTTCTTTTCTTTTACAGACATGTTCTTTATCCCTGGATATATTGGGGGAAAAAAAAAGTTTCCTACTGACTCGCTTCTGGTGATAGGAATGCTACAATAGTCTACTTTTATCATAGCTGGTAGCATAGAGCCTAAGGAATTTCACTGCTAACCAGAAGGCTGGTGGTTCAAACCCACCAGCCACTCCTCAGAAGGAAGATGGGGCAATCTAACTTCCGTAGTGATACCACCTTGGAAACCCAATGAAGGGTCCCTATGAGTTGGATCCTACTCTATGGCAGTGAGTTTTTTGAATTATTAAGAATGTTAAAGTTCTATGAATAAAAGTGTTGCAATGCTAAAGAAACAAATGCACTGAAAACTGAAATAAAAGTACCTTTACTTTATCCTTAAATATTTTTGTAACATGAAATGAAGAACACATATTTAAAAACAAAAAAGATGGAGATATCTCTAAATTTTACAGAGTTTATTTCTTGCAACAACATACCACAGCATACAATAAAGATACAATGAGGGCAGTTTATGCTTGGATACCTGCTGACTTTTAAATGATACTCATCTCTTCTGAAATATGTGATTTGGTCCCCCAACTCTCAAAATCTTTGATATCACATGATTTCAAATCACTAAAGTCAGCTAGAACAGAACGGAATACCTCCCAAAGTAGGTTCAAATGACAGATGCTTACTAATTCAGACATTACTTTGGCTTCAAGACAGGAAGGCCATCAAAAATAGTTAAAGCTTAAATTTTTTCTAAGGGGGTATTTTTTATAAATAAAAACGCATATAAAGCACACAAAATAATATCAAACATATTTACAAGGCCAGATATATGTGATTCCATTCAGAATCTGTGAATAGTCCCCAAAAAAACCCCAACTATGTTGATAGCATAGCAAGTCATTTCAATTATATAAACAATAAAATTTGCTAAATTTTCTTGCCAACAGATAATTACAATTTAAAAGAATTCATTTCATATTCTTATTCTCTGGGATTAAATGTGATTGTCTCTGCCAAATTCTCATGAATACTGTATTAGCAAAACAAGAAGTAATTTCACTGGACATGTACAGATCTCTCTGCATTGTATCTTCCTTGAAATGCATAACTGGCTTACAGCATAATTTCAAAAATCTATTATGAGAATATTGGTAAGGAGGCATTTATAATTTAATGAAGTCTTTCCATGGATTCATTGAATAAATAGTGACAAAGCTAATTATTGTTTTTTTTTTTTTCTCTCAAAAGGTCATTTCAGAATAAGGATTATTGTATTAGACTGAGTTAAAGGAAACATTATGAGGTATGACACTACGGAAGAACTTGAAAGTTCTAGCAAGTAGCACCACAGTTTAATGCATAGTTTAGTTCCATTTACAATAATATATTCATATGAAAAATAAATATTTTAACCTAAATTAATATTTAATGATTACTCAATAGCTTGAGCATTCCCCAAGCAAGATGTTTATATATTACAAATGCAGATGTATTTTCTACACGTGGGCATATGACATATGCCTGTAGGTTAAGTAGAATACACTTTCTGCTTACTAGAAATAGATAGTGGTAATGGTAATGGTAATTATTACACAATATTCTGAATGTACTTAATGCTGCTAAATAAAAAATTATTAAAATGGTAAATGTTGTGTTTTTTATATTTGACCAAAATAAAAAAAAATGCACATAAAGATTTAACTTATATAACAAAAATATATCTATGTAAGATTTTATCCAACTGCTTTTTTTCTTCCCCTGCTCTGAGGTTGAAAGTATGTGGCTCAACTATGCCCAGAAAAAGAGAGAAGTATAGACAAACAAATAAATTATCTTTTTGTTTGTTTGTTTGCCACACTTCTAGAGAGTAGGACAAAACAAGATGAGTATGTGCAACTAAGGACCACACATTGAGGGACTAGAAGTGGGTGAGATATAGGGTGATGCCACCTCAGAAAGGAGCTGTGGTGGTGTAGTGCCTAAGGCATTTGACTGCTAACCAGAAGGCTGGACATTCAAGCCCACCAGCCACTCCTCAGAAGGAAGTCTGGGCAATCTATTTCCACAGAAAAACTGGCTTAGAAACCCAAGGAGGGGTTGAATAATCTTATTTAGAGGTAACACATTCTGATCAAATCTTTATTCAGGACACTATGCCATTTTTAATATGTCCCATTATATCCCTCATTGTATCTTGGCTCAAAGCAAAGAATACCAGAATGATATTTACTTGTGTTTTATTGAGTATGCAAAGGCATTCAATTGTGTGGATTGTAACAAATTGTGGATAATATTGAGAAGAATGGGAATTCCAGAATACTTGATTTTGCTCATGAGGAACCTGTATATAGACCAGGCTGTCATTTGAACAGAGCAAGGGGACACTGCATGATTGAAAATCAAGAAGGGAGTGTGTCAGGGTTGTATCCTTTCACCATACTTATTCAGTCCGAATGCTGAGCAATAATCCGAGAAGCTGGACTATCTGAGAAGAACATGGCATCAGGAAGGCTCATTAACAACCTGACGACACAACTTTGCTTGCTGAAAGTGAGGACGACTTGGAACACTTACTGATGAACATTAAAGACTGCAGTCTGCAGTACAGATTACACCTCAGTATAAAGAAAACAAAAATTCTCACAACTGGACCAATAAACAACATCATGATAAATGGAGAAAAGTTTGAAGTTGTCAAAGACTTCATATTACTTGGTTCTACAAATAATGCCAATGAAAGCAGCAGTCAAGACATCAAAAGATGTATTGCATTGGGCAAATCTGTTGCAAAAGCTCTCTTTCAAGTGCTGAAGACCAAAGATATCTCCTTGAAGACTGAGATGCACTTAACCCAACAACAATACACTGCCATTGAGTCAGATCCAAGCCATGGTATTTTTAATCGCTTCATATGCATGTGAGAACTGGACAATGAATAAAGGAGACCAAAGAAGAGTTGATGCTTTTGAGTTGTGGTGTTGGTGAAGAATTCTGAAAGTACTGTGCACTCTTAAAAGAACTAACCAATCTGTCCTAGAGGAAGTGCAGCCAGAATGCTCCTTGGAAGTGAGAACGGCCAGACTTTGTCTCCTCTACTTTGGTCATGTTGTCAGAAGGGACCATTCTCTGGAGAAGGATATCATAGTTGGTAAATTGGAGGGTCAACAAAAAAGGGGAAGGCCCTCAACAAGATGGATTGACACAGTGGCTTCAGTGATGAGCTCAGGTACAGTAAGGATCTTGAGGTTGGCACAGGACTGGGCAGTGTTTCCTTTTGTTGCACATATGGTTGCTATTAGTTGGAGATGACTAGATAGCACCTAACAACTAAAACAAATCCTTCACAGCATTTGCCACACTACTTCTACACTTGGCATGTATCCAAAGCTCTTTGGAATACAATTTCTATTTTGTTTAAATTGAGAGATGATTCACATACCATAAAACTTACCTTTTTAAAGTATGTAATTCGGTGTGTTTTAGTATATTCACAAGGTTATGTAACAATCACTATGATCTGATTCCAGAACATTTTCATCATTTTGTAATTGTCTTTTGATGAGATAAGGCATATAAAGTTCTTAACACATTCAATAGCTATTCAGCACCTATGAGCCATTTTTATTATTATTACATTGAAACAACAACAATAACAACAATGGTTTGCTTAGCACAAGGTTGATAGAAGTTAATTAAAATAATGCTTGGATCATAGAGCCCTTACAGTTAGTTAGAACTCATAATATCTCATTTCCCTTCACAGTAATTTGTGAAGCATGGTATCTATTCTTTAAATTAAAAGCTGAGAAGTCAGAAAGACTTCATCAAAGTCAAAGCATTTTGTACCCAATCCTTGAAGTTTGGTTCTAGCAGTTCTGATTTACCATTTTGCTCAACAAAAGATAAAACATTCTACACTCTAGTTATGTTTAACTATAGGAAAAAATGTCCTGCCATTGGATGTATTAAAACAAAAACTGTTAGGATTACACAACTTTACATTCCTTCGCATCTGAAAGATATTGCAGTTGGGAGCTCTGGTAGCATAATGCCTAAGGCACTTGACTGCTAACCAGAAGGCTGGTGGTTCAAACCCATCAGCCACTCCTCAGAAGGAAGATGGGGCAATCTACTTCCATAGTGATACTGCCTCGGCAACCCAAGGAGGGGTCGCTATGAGTCGGGTTCGACTCGACAGCACACAACAACAACAACACGAAAACCTAAATGAAAGGCAAAGCTATTAGTACAGGGGGAAAAAAAGGAAAGAAAAGAAATGACCAATCAAACGTTTTAAAAGCATATCTAAAGTACCTTAATTTGGATTTCAGTCTCAGATTTTTTAATTTAGACATAGATGATCTCTAGCACTTTATTATGTTTTTAAGTCAGGGAATCTCCAGTTTAGAGGGGGACTCAGACATCCAATTAAGTTGATGTATCAGAAAATAGAGTATTGTGTTGTAAATTATATGCTCCATCTCATGAAATTGTAACCACTACTCTCCAGGAAAGATAGAAAAGTTCATCCTATGGATAAGAATTTCTTTCTCATTAGACATGTTGGATTCAGTGGTGAATAGTGAGAAAAGGGTAGATAACTCCTTCTCTTGAAGACTAAGAGACTCCAAGCTCTGGTAACAACCCTAAAACCCCTGTTAAGTACCTACTATCCTCACATTATTTCTCTCCTTATATAGAATTAAATAAAGAATCAAAAGAATGTTGAGATGAAACAAGCCCACTGAGTTAAAGGACAGTATATCCCACGGAGCTCTGGCATTTATTTGACTGCTAACCAGAAGGCTGGTGGTTCAAACCCACCAGCCACTCCTTGGAAGAAAGACTAGGCAATTTCTTACATAGAGATACCGCCTCGGAAACCCAAAGAGGGGTCGCTGTGATAGCAGTGAGTTTGGTGTTTTTTTGTTTTTTTCCCTATCCTTAAAAGGAAAAATTATACTAATATTGGAATTCTGATGTCATCCTTATTTTGTTTATTTCACCATCTGGGCCAATACATGACTATCCATTATGTTTGATAAGACATTCTTGAACCATGATGAGCTTTTCTTTTGTGGGCATGGGTTTGGAAATATCACTGAGCCTTCCTAACGGTCCTTTCCCATCAGCCAAGTAGCATACCAATACATAATATGATAGTTATCAAATGAAATAAAGGTAATGTTTAACCTCTTGGGAATCAGACCCACTTTTTTTTTTTTTTTTTGAGATCATTAGCTTTACATTTCCATCCACTCAGATACCAACCATCATGAAGTAGAAATACTAATCATACTAATTTTAAAATGTGTCCTTATATGTAAAGAATGTGTTTAGCATTAAAGTTTTTTTTTTTTTTTGCCCGAAATAATCAAGAAATAATTTTAAAAAAAAAAAAGCAAAAAATAAGCATTGGCTTGATGGTCTGTATAAGAGACTTGATTTTTTACAGATACCTTGGTTTTAGGCCAAAAATGGTCGGCACCATGACACAGTCAGTGAGCTGCTGCACAGAGACCTGAGATCTACTCTGGCTCCAGTGATGCTTTGTCCATGGAGCAGGAGGCTGATCAGATGTGGCTTGTCTTTTGTTTCTGTTTTTGATTTGTTTTGTTATTGTTGTTTTTGAAACCACTGGCTGGGTGCTAAATTAGCTTTGCTCACGTTTTATGGTCATTTAGGAAATGATATGCAATAAACATGTGTTTCAGGTGCTGATGAAAACTATAACCTATTTTTCTCTGCTTCTCTCTGACTCTGGGTCTTTGGGCCATTATGTTGCTCATTATTACCTCCACCAGGAACTGGGCAGGGAAAGGATATCCTTATCTATCAATTCTGACCATTGTTGGCACTTCTATGTAAAAAGGTTTTCCTATAAAGGACATCTAGGATTATTTGTGGATTTCATTTACTTGTGGTGTCTCCATTTTCATGGAGAGCTGACTACATAATTACAGTCTGACTCTAACGTTCTAAATTTCCATAACACAGAACACAACATTTTTCAGTGAAATAGACCAACTAGCCGTGGATGTAGATTTCATGCCTCTGCAATATGAGTTACCTTAGTAACTAAGTTGTAGGTAAAACAAAATTGTACTTTGTTTCTAATTATTTTTAATATAAAAACATACTGAGAGAAAGTACAATTATTTTGAATGCTTCAGTTGATGAATACTTCATGAGCTATATCCAGGGGACTGGGAATGAAAAGGTCAATTTGGAAGGAACATTGTTTTTTAGAATTCTGTTTGTGAATCGTGACTTGCAAGTACAAAAATAATAGAAAGGTAATGTTTTCAAATGTGTTTGATGGACTGACTTTTTAATAATGCTATTGTGGTTTTCATGAGCACTAACAGAGCCCTGACTTGAAATTCATTCCAAGAGAAAAGCTGGCAGTGTTACCTTCCTCTTTCTCTTTCTTTCTTATCGACTTCTCAGCCTGATATACCTATCTGACATCCTTAGAAACTGAAAATGTGTGCGTATGGCCAGAAAAATTCACTCATTCAAGACTATTCGCTATAGAATTTGCAAGGTTCTGTTATCCCCAGAACAGTAAGTAATAACTCCTGCAATCACCAAACATAAATCTATGTTCATGTGTATAGGTTTGGCACAATAGCTTTTAGAAGAGAATATAGGCTAAGTCTGACTCCTGATGGTGATTACATCACCTCGTATTAACAAAATAATAATGGTGCCACAAAAATATTGTCACAAATGATTATCAAGTATCTATTAGGTACAGTATGTTTTGCAAAACTCTATCATTAGATCCATAAAGTCAAATACTTTAAAATGTGTTTGTTGGTGGTATTTATATACATCCGTTTTTCTACATTGCATGGTGTTTTGGTATGTATGAAACTAAAATTTTAGAAATACTATAACACATGGAATTTAATGTTGCTGTTGTTACTTGCCGTCGAGTCGGACCCGACGCATAGCGACCCCTCCTTGGGTTTCTGAAGCAGTATCATCACTACGGAAGTAGATTGCCCAATCTTCCTTCCAAGGAGTGGCTGATGGGTTTGAACCACCAGCCTTCTGGTTAGTAGTCAAGTGCCTTAGGCACTATGCTACCAGACTTACAGATATTCATTCATTCATTCATTCATTCATCCAATAAACACAAATGGACTTCTTACTATACTTCTGGTATTCTATTAAGTTCTGGATAAGAGTAGGTAACAAAACAAATGACATTCTTGCCACCATGAAGCTTAAGGCACATTATTTCTTTATACATTAAAATTTATTTTAGAATATTAAGTATGCTAAGAGTCAAGAGCTCTAGTAGCATAATGCCTAAGGCACTTGACTGCTAATCAGAAGGCTGGCAGTTCAAACCCACCAGCCACTCCTCGGAAGGAAGGTTGGGCAATCTACTTCCATAGTAATACTGCCTCGGCAACCCAAGGAGGGGTCGCTATGAGTCGGGTCCGACTCAATGGCACAAAACAACAACAACAAGCATCAAGAAGGGAAAGAGCAGAGAGCTCTGAGAGAGACTGTGGTGCTGAAAATGAGAAGAAATCCATAATGAAAATAAGAGATTTCCAGGCAGGGGAAACAGAATATGCAAAGGTCCTGAGGAGGAAAAATAGGTATGAATAAAGACAAATGTCGCTGTGTACAGATACAGATATAAAAGTATGTACTCTTAATATAGCTGAAGATATGTAAAATGTATATGAACAAATATATGTACTATTCAGAAAATGTGTCTAGAAGAAAAAACTAGGTTATAGAATTATACACTTAAAAAACCTGAACTATATTATTAACCCAAATAAAATAACTAAAAAGTATGGAGTTCAGTATATTAAAAAAAAATTCTAAATTAGAAAAGGAAAATATACTGATGTAAATGTAGACCCTAACAGCATACATTTGGCAGTCATTTAATTATTTGTTGTTAAGTGACTTTCTTCAATGTGCTTTATGAAGTGTATTACATAAAAGACTTTCTAAATCAACAGAGACTTATCACATCTTGCAAAATTCATTTACTTCTACAATGTCAAGAAATGATTCATCATTCTATGCTTATATTTCAAAGGTAATATAACATGTTTGGTTTCTTTGTGGGTGGAATGTCTTGTTAACTTATTGCCCTAGAGATCCTTTTTTATCTTAAAATCTAGCAAGAGTTCCTACACAACTTTTCCCTTAAAAATAATGTTTGAAATCACTTGACTAGTTTTTTGAGTACTTTCCTCAAATTAGTTGAAGAAAAGAAAGCTTTCACTTTTGACCCTCTCACTTCCCTGTTCACCTGGAAGAACAGATGGTATTTTGAAGAACAGTGTTTGATGCCTATGTCCCTAACACAGACTTTCCAGACAGTGAACAAGTCACTTCAAAAAAGAGGAGTGACTCTTCATCCAATTCCACTTCCAGTAAAATTTCAAATAACGGGAAGTCAGAATTCAAATATGTCCTGCAATCTGGCCAAAAGTTTTAGAGCCAAAAGTACATGAAGTGCTCAAACCCAATTAATTCACGTACATTTTGAACTTCAGATAAATGTTCATTTCTAACTTCTCCAGAGCAGTAACTACTGAAAGCTCCCTGAGGTCATTCTTTCCTGCTGTGCACCTGGAAGAGCCAGAGGGTATTTTGAGGAGATTTGTGGATTCTGATATCAGAGCAAAGACAGTCTGAGAAATAAATACCCATAGAGGGTTAGCAGCCATATATAAACCAAAAGAACACTTTTTCTCTCTCTCTCTCTCCCCCTCATTGCTCTACCACATTGACCTTTGCTTCCATGAATGTACCATACTCTGCTCATCTCACTTTTTTCTGTTCCTTCTGCCTGGTGAGCTCTTTACATGCTTTCTTTATTCCCACATAATTGATTCTGTATATGTATTTTGGGGAAAGAGCCTTAAGAAATGTAGGATGAGGGGGATGGGTATTGAATCTGCTGAGGAGAAGGATGCTAGTTGTCTATGAAAATATCCTTTCATGAACCAGTAACAGAATAGTGGTCACTCATTAGAGACACTCATGTCTAGGTCTCTCTCAACAAAATTTGAAAAGAAAGTACCCTCCAAGAAGCCTATGAATATTTTGATTAACAGTATTCTTAAATGGACTTTGGATCGTCTGTAATAAATCTTCAATTCTTAAGTCTCAAGCAAGATTAATAAGCTGCCATTCCATATCCAACTTATATACTTTCCCTGCCAAACATGTTCAGAGTTTTAATATGAATATGAACTAAACCTATTTGAGAAGGTTAAAACACACTGAGAAACTAATCACAAATATCATTAAGGCCAAAGGAAAACCATATGTAACTTACTCCCTGTTTTGAAATCAGTACCAGTGCTTCCCAAAATTAGTATGGATATTCAATAAAGTCAGTATTTGGCAGTAGGATCATGATGAGAATGATGTTGATGATGATATTGATTATGATAGCTAACCCTTCTGGAATACTTGCTGTGTGCCAGGCACCTCTTCTGAACATTTTGCAAGTTATATATAAAAATTGGGAGCTCTGGTAGCATAGTGCCTAAGGCACTTGACTGCTAACCAGAAGGCTGGCTGTTCAAACCCACCAGCCACTCCTCGGAAGGAAGGTTGGGCAATCTTACTTCCGTAGTGATACTGCCTCGGAAACCCAAGGAGGGGTCGCTATGAGTCAGGGCCAACTTGATGGCACATAACAACAACATAACAACATATAAATATACATGAATATTATTTTTTCCATTTAAATGATAAGGAAGTTGAGCCTGGAGAATTTAATAACTTACCCCAACATACAAGACAATGAGTGATTTGGTTACAGGAAGTATAGTTCCAGAGTTTGTGTGCTTAACCATACATTGTACCTCTCTGAAGGCGGTCCAAGATGCTAATAGGAGTGAAGTTTAGAGGTAATATTAGTAAGCTTCTAGAGAAAGGAGAGATACTAACGGTCTTAATTTTGATAGCTGTCTTAGTTTCTTAGTGCTGCTATAATAGAAATACCACAAGTGGATAGCTTTAATGAACAGAAATTTATGATTTCACAGTATAGGAGGCTCGAAGTTTCAAGTAGAGTGCCAGCTCTAGGGGAAGGATTTCTCTCTATATCTGCTCTTGGGGAAGGTCCGTGTGTCCTTCCAACACCTGTGAGTCTGGTATTCCTTGAGGACATGCATCTGCCTTGTAATCAGTTTTCTCCTGAGTCTAGGAAGTTCTCAGCACAGGGAGCCTGGGTCCAAATGATGTGCTCAGCTTCTTGCTTTTCTTTCTTGGTGGTACTGAGGTCTTTCCTTCTTTTCTTACTTCCATCTCCTTTTATCTCTTGTAAGATAAAAGGTGCTGCATGCAGCACCACAGGGAAATTTCCCTTTCATCAGATCAGGGCTGTTACCCAAGTAAGAGTCTTACAAAAAACAAAAAATAAAACTCACTGCCTTCTTGTCAATTCTGACTCATAGCAACCCCTCCTTGGTTTTCCGAGGCAGTATTTCTACAGACGTAGATTGCCCAGTCTTCTTTCTGAGGAGTGGCTGGTGGGTTTGAACTACCAGCCTTCTGGTTAGCAGTCAAATGCCTTAGGCACTATGCCACATCCTAATCCTCTTACACTGATTGGCTGACTGTGTCAGATCACATCATGGGGGACAGTTACATCACTGCATAGTTGTGAAATTACATCATTACATAACTAACGAACCACTGAGATTCACAGCCCAAATGAATTGACATATATCTTGGGGGACACTAATCAATCCATGATACCAAGCATAATGTCAAATACTTTTTAAAACTTCATTCCTTTAATTTTCACAGTACACTTGCAAGTCAAAGAAAGTGAATGACCTCTATGAAGTGACACATCTAAATTGTCATCTGGAAAGATCCAACCCTGGCTGGTATAGGTACAGACTAACGATTCAACCACATCCTGTTCCCTCTGTATACTCTTCAAGATCCCTTGGAAGTAAAAGAGCTCACAGGAGAGTATCCTGCAGCCTCTAAACACTTATTATTTTATGAGGCCTGAGCACTGACAAATTGCCACAGTGGCAATGGGCAGAGTCCAACAACTCATCTTTAATGGGCCTTAAAAGAGTCCAGGTGTTCGTAATTACTTGCAGGCTAAATCTTCACCTGGATTAGGGTCAAGACAGATTTTCTCATGCTTTTGGACCCTGGGAAAAGAAAAGAAAGCTTAACATCTTCTGGTTTAATTATAATTTTGGAGGGTAAGGGAGGAATGCTTGGAGAAATAGCCAATCTTTCTTCACTCCAGCCTTGCCTGTATCCCTGTTTTTAATATCATTTTTGTTGTTGTTTCTTTGTTAGTTTTGTTTTGTTTTTGAATTAAATTAACAGATTTTGTTTTAAATAGCTCATCTTTCTTTATTCTTCTTTTTAGTATTTTTTGCCATTTTAGAAATATGTGTCACAAACTTTCAATCACATCTAAAAAAATATATCACCAACATTTTATATTAAGCTACGGAGTTTTTTTGTTAGGTAAGATCTGTATCTAAAATAGGAAAGGGAATAAGATGTTTACCTGAAGTTTCCCAATGAGTATAAGCCTTACATTTAATAAGCAATAATAATAACTTTCTAGCATATTAAGTCTTCCAAATATCAATATCAATAATCACATAAATAAAGATCTTAATTTGTTAAACTCTAGGTTGTATGGAAAACCTATCATATATTTTTGTTACATGAAGTCTTTAAATGGTTTTAAAATAAATGAAATAAAAAATAATTGAGCATTTTGTATATCACAATAAAAATATTTTAGCAAATAGAGTTATTGATTGATACTTGAAATAAGAACAGACCCCCAAAGAAATGTTCTTCTATGATAGAAGAACTTGCCCAATTCCAGGTGGTGATTGTTGTTGTTGTTATGTGCCGTCGCGTTGGACCCGACCCATAGCGACCCCTCCTTGGGTTTCCGAGGCACTATCACTACGGAAGTAGGATTGCCCAACCTTCCTTCCAAGGAGTGGCTGGTGGGTTTGAACTGCCAGCCTTCTGGTTAGCAGTGAAATGCCTTAGCCACTATGCTACCAGAGCTCCCAAGGTGGTGATTAGAAATGTTAATGGAAGTCTTATTTCTTTTTCTATCCTTAATTCCTCTCTTAAAAATATGATAACGAAGAAGGACAAATATAGTATTAGTTCATTATTGTATAAAGTCAAGGAAAAATATGATAACCAAAACGTCTCACAACTTGGATGAACCTAGATGACATTATGCTGAGTGAAATCAGCCAATCACAGGACAAACACTATATGAGATCACTATTGTAAAAAGTCACGAAAGGGTTTCACACAAAAAGAAAAATTTTGATAGTTACCAGGATTGAGAGGGAAAGGAAAAGTAAAGTACATTAAAAAAAAAAAAAAGAGAGAGAGAGAGAGAGAACCATTTCTCAAACCCTTTTAGTACTCTTCTTCCATGAATATTGTGAGTTTTCTATTTATAAATAAAAATTCTTCATATTAATTTTCACCTTAGTTGTTTGAAATCATCTTGTCAATCATTGCCATCTTTCCTTTCTCCCTAAGTATATAAGCACAAGTCTAGGTTTTAATTTTGCCATTTTTAATTAGAGCTGATTTTATCCAAGATACTACACAAGAATGCTAGATCTGAGAGAATACTCCACGTAAGGAATCTTAAACATAATACTAGTGCTGCCTTGAAAAATGAATAAAAAATAACTGAAAGTCCTTTTCCTCAAACAAAGTGCATGCTTTGATGTCAACAAAGAGAGTAATATAATACTTAATAATGGCTTTGGCTGAACTCCAATTAACAGTTAACAAGTAATAATGATCTATCATTAACTCACAAGATTTAATAGTTACACTTAATGATAGGTAAGTTGCAAATGAGGGAAGCATTTAACCATAGGGCAAGATACAACAAATATGAATCCAGCACATTTGGTTTAGTGGCATTAATCTTTTGATAATCTTTACAAGTCAAAATTAAATTATCTCATATTCTTGCTTAATTAACTCTATCAGCTGTCACAGACTTCACAATCAGTATTTTATATTCCTCAAAAAAAAAAAAAAAAAGAAGAAAAAGAAAAACCTATGAAGGCTAAAATTAGAAAAGTATTTTCAAGACATACTTACAAATTTACCATCATAAAAATATAAATGATATTTCAGCATTTTACTTTATTTTTTTTATAGTCAATGAATTGCTGACACATCTTTTAGTTTAGACCATCTAAGCTACAAGAACTAACAAATCTGTCCTGGAAGAAGTGTAGCCAGAATGCTCCTTGGAAATAGGAATGGCCAGACTTCGTCTCACCTACTTTGGTCATGTTGAAAGAAGAGAGCATTCCCTGGAGGAGGACATCAGGCTTGGTAAAGCAGTGGGTCGATGGCAAAGGGTAAGGTCCTCAAGAAGATGGATTGACACTGGCTACAACAATGGGCTCAGCTATAGCAAGGATCATGGAGCTGGCATAGGACCAGGCAGTATTTCGTTCTGTTACATATAGAATTGCTATGAGTCAGAGTTGGCTGGACAGCACCTAAGAACAACAACAAAGCTACAAGAGTTGAAGTATTTCAATGGATTTTCCTTTTTAGGATGGTTATATGGATATTAGTACAGACCACCAAAATGCACTCATTATTGCATATGATATCTAATTTTTTTCATTTAGCACTGAAATAGAAGTAGGCAACACTCAAGTTTTCCAAGTAAAAGCATAAAAGAGAAACTTGAAAATAACCAGCAAAAAATGACCCTTTAACATCAAAAGTTAAGTTTTACTGCCATCCAAACATCAACCAACGGAATCATTCAAAAATAGTGAATTTGTCCATTCCTGAACCACATCTTAATTTTAATCCAATTTATTCTTTGGAAGAATATGTATTATTTTTTTATTTTCTAAAAAAAAAAAAAAAGGAAAGAAAGAAAAGAACACTGTATTTCCATTCCCTAGACAAAACTCTCCTAGGGGTTAAAGTAGTATCATTTGTCTGTCAGACTTTCATAGCTGGAAACTGCATAAACCTCTTATTTATTTTTGCATTAACCCAAATGCATTAATCATTGAATTAATAATCATTGCATTAATCATTAAAGAGACTACTGGGGGAAGTTTTTTTTTTTTTTTTTTTAATTAAACTTCTTACTACCCATAAGATTACTTTCTACCACAAATATTGTCACATGCTACATGCTACATTCTGGAATATATACATTTTTTTTTTTTCTCAGCCAAGAATTATAATACAAATGTGACAAACATTAGCAACTTCATAAAATAGTCCCTTCTCAGCTATCTACCAGCCATATTCATACATTGTTACAGACTGGAAAATAATAAATTAGGCAGTGAATAAGACTAGAACAAAAATAATTGTAGAAATTACTAGTGTAAAAGGCTCTTGGCAGAGATAGTTTATGCCTCAGGTAATGATGACTTAAAATTTCTATTCCTCACAAGAATATTAATAATTATTTCTAATTGTCAATGACCCCTTCATATGATCCTAGCTAAATCTTGCTTAACTTAGTACTGAACACTGTTGGCACGAAATATGTATTTATTGAATACTGATTTAATCATCATATCAATTCTGTGAGGCAGATAATATCATTGCCTTCATTTTATAGATAAGGATACTATGGCATAGAAATTTTAAGTCATTTGCCCAAAGTCACAGTGCTGATAAGGTAAAGAATAAAAGCTTGGATCCAGACCTGTCTGTCTTCTAGGTAAGTATCTTTAACTACTACTGTGCTATATTACCTTTGTGGGGGAAAAAAAAAATCCCAGAAATTGAGTCAGTCTTCATGTTAGATGTTTTATATAACAACTGCTTTTAGCTTTGCAATTCTGAAGTAACTATTTTTATTATCCTTTTACAGGTGAGGTTATGTGAACCAAAATGATTTAGATATTTAGTGTGAACCTACGGCTCAAACTTGGTTCTTTCTGACTTCTGATGCCATGTATATGATCACATTTGCTGGGATGTTTCAAATTAGTTAAAGCTCTTCACATGAATCATTAGGATAGTAAGGGGAAAATTATTAAGAGATTCTGTAAAAGTGTTTGATTAATATAATACATAAACATATCACATAGTAAACTAGTTAAAGAAGAGCATTCTTTGACGTGATGAAATGAAATCTATCTTAAATCCACTGTTAACATCACACTTAATAGTAAAAACATCCACTTTAAGTATATATATATATATTTGGTAATTATCACAACTAGGTCTGAGTTTTGTTTTAGCCAATTTTGTCAATACAATATGACATGAAGTGGAAATAATAGTTAAAATATTGGAAATGAGGAAAACAATCACAGACTACCTGCTACTAAACTGAAATCATTGCTGGATGTGAAAATTGTTATTTTAAATATGAAGGTATTAGCCTTCAGAACGAGCCCTGGTGACTCAATAGTTAAAGGGCTTAGCTGCTGAGGTCAACAGGAACGTTAGTAGTTCAAACCCACCAGCAGCTCCTTGGCAGAAAAGACCAGGCAACCTGCTCCCATGAAAAGTCCAGTGTAGGAAAATCTGTGGAACAGTTCTACTCTGTCCTATAGAGTCTCTATGAGTCATATCAACTGGATGGCACACAGCACAAGTCTTCAGAGAACTATTCTAACTAGGAAGGAGTAAACGTAATATTCAAACATAAATGCATATATTCCCATAAAGAGTAGCAAAGGCATTCAATAAAATAGAATAAATAAAGAAACTATGAGTTTAGCAAAGAATTGTGAATTTTTTTTTTGGTAAATGTTTCTAAATATTGAATCTGAGTGATGAGTACATTGAAAGTCTATTATGTTATCCTGTTTGTGCTATAAATTTTCCATAATAGAAAGAACAGACACACTTTGAACAAATTACCTAACTCTTCTATTGGTCTGAGTCTCTTCATTTAGTTCAGTATCTTCCTTTTGTAGATGACCATTTTTTTAGCTCTATAGTTTTATTACATCTTCATTTTCCATATATTTTGATTTATTTCAGTTTATAATGGTTCAATTTTTAATAATCACTGGTTGAATGATATATGGAAAACTTAGCAAAAACAAACAAATGACAACAACAGAGGCATTGTTCTAGGTTGTATATAGCATATTCTTCCTGCCCTATTTGATTTTTAAGATTATTTATCTAGGTCATGGGATCCTCTTAGGTATCTTATAGTATTACATGCTGTCTTGTTTTAAGGGAATCTTTTTTTTTTTAAAAAAAAAAAAAAAAGGCAAGGCAAGAGGAAGAAAACAATCGAATCTTGCTTCCTTTGGGATGCTGAAATGCCTTGACAGCAATTATTGCAGTGGAAACTGGTGAAGATCCTACATTCGTAGCTGATGTTTTCCATCAAAATTGAAGCTACATTCACTTTGGTTGAGGCTAGGGGACCATGTTGAAATAATATAAACACACCCAGGGAGCAATCTTTCACTTTTATTTGTTGAGTGGGTTTATTTCCATTTATTGATGACACATAAAATGTTTCCTAGGTTTCTGCTCTATATAGCTTACTGAAAAAATAAAGCCAGTCTAGAAAACAAAATAAGAATATCGTCTACATGATCCTCTTGTCAATCATTTCAATTCCTTTGCAATTATACTTCCATAAAGTTGATGTCTTTAACACAGCAAGCTGATGGTGACTACAGGAGAAGAAACTTTGTTAAGCATAAGAGAGGCATATAGGGGTATAGGAGCCTCTTACCCTTCCTGTCAAAACAAGGCAGATGGATAATGCAAACAAGTGGGATACAGAGAAAGGCAATAATGATCACCAACAGCATCATATTAGGTATATTTCTAAGTATATTCATACTTAGAAATCAGTCTAAACAAATAAATAAATAAATAAATAATGTTGCAGAAGGACACTTTATTTGCCTGACTTCCACCACAAAAAACTAACTTCATGTCTAATACTGCCCAATTTCATAAGTATATGCTGGGTGTGAGTGTGCGCTCAGGGTAAAGCAATAAAAAGATGGCAGAAGAAAGGATTTGAGTGGAGGAGCTAAATTCAGTATGTTTTTTCTCTTATATACCTATTATTGCATTTAAAAAAAAACAAAACAAAACAAAACACTGCCATCGAGTTGCTTGGTTCCAATCAATTTTGGAAACCATTGGGTTTCCAAAGCAGTAAATCTTTAAGGAAGTAGATTGCCCCATCTTCCCTCTTCAGAGAGGCTGGTGGGTTTGAACTGCCAACCTTTTGGTTAGCACTCAAATCCCTTAGGCACTGTGCCACCAGAGCTTGTTAATATTGTATAATCATAGTAATAAAATATAATGCAATATCATAGCTGAGTAAATATTGCCCCCATAGTTTTTTTTTCAGACTAGACAATATGTATTGAGTCCTTCACATTTATCAGTCAAAACATTTCTCCATTGTTCCCCTATTGATAGTTAAAGAGAATGCCCATAAACTGAGTTTCCTTAAAAAAAAAAAATTAAAGACAAAAATGTCAACATCTTCTGCTTTCATCTTCCTTGCCTTGGATCTATGAACTGACTTTAGAACTAATGCATTATTTTCATCTTACTGGCTCAAATTATTTAAAACTTTAAATGCAAACAACTATTTTTTTTATAACTGTAATCATAGGGAATTTAAAGGATTTCTCTTGATCTATTTTTTTTTAAGATTGCCTCAGGATGTGCCAGAAGGCAGCTAGTGAAAGAACAGGGAGGGAGTTTGCCAACTACTCATAAATTTTCCAATTGCTGTTGGGTCAACTCAAACTTATAGTGACCGTATGTATGTCAGGAAAGCTCTGGTGGCATAGTGCCTAATGCATTTGCCTGTAACTAGAAGGCTGGTGATTCAAATCCACCACCCACTCCTCAGAATGAAGATTGGGTGATCTACTTCCGTAGAGATATCACCTCAGAAACTCAAGGAGCGGTCGCTATGAGTCGGAATCTAAATGACGGCAGTGAGTTTGGTTTTCAGTTTTTTAAATGCATGTCAGAGAATTGTGTTCCATAGTGTTTTAGTGGCTGAATTTTCAAAATCACATTGCCAGGTCTCTCTTCTGAAGTGTCTCTGGGTAGACACTGAATAATAAAATAACAAAATTCACAAAATCATAAACTTATTCAATACAAAAAACGATTCAAAAATATCCGTGACAAAGGTTCATGTAAGTTCTACTTAAAAAACCTACCAGAGAAGTTCCTACTTCCCCAAGCAGACAATTAATTTTTGAAAAGATTTTGCAACTGAATGGTACAAAATGGGTCTACACTGTGGGTTTGATAGAGTGTAATCTATATCCTTTTCTTACGTGATAACCCTTCATCCTTTTGAAAATAGTTATCCACTTGCCTTTCTTCCACCCTCTGCTCAAGTCTTCTCCTAGACAATCATCTTCCATTCTTTAGGTATCATTCTTTAGGTGAAGATTTTGCAACCTTTCACCCTTCAGATGCCCAGTTTGTTAATGATAAGCTTAGATTCTAAGGGACCATAATGTTGGCAAACACAATATATAAGATATGTCGTAAACAATACACTAGCTTCCTTGATTAAGACATTATTCTTCCATCAATATTGTGAGTTTTTTAAATAGCCAAAAGTCACTAGTTGCTAATTTGAATCTTTAGCAAACTAAAATTCTTGGACTTTTGTACATTGGTCATTAACTAGATTCTCCCTTATACTTATTCTCCTGGATTTGAAGATGTAATTACAGGTCTTTAATCACCTCCTCCAGATTTCCCATCTGTTCTGATTTTCCTAAAATCTTTCCCTTCATCCAAAATACACCTCCATCTCTGTTAACCTCCCCCACACCCATAGTATCCCATTCTAGTATGACTATCATTCTGATTAATGGAGAAAATAAAATATAAATAGGAGCCTAAGAACAATTTTCTCCCTTCACCTGTCATTACACCCAAGCAGATCCTGGACTTGCTCATTATTCCTTAGAAAACAAAACAAAACCCAGGTTTTATAAGCCTCTTCTTCTTTGTCTTAAGAAATTCTGAATCCATATGTACACATTCAGATTTTTTTTTTTTTGTCTCTCTCTTTCTCTCTCTACTTTTCTCTTATAATCATCATGGTTTTGCACTTATTTTTTCAAACACCCTTTTATGATAATTTAAATTGTGAATATTTGATGGAGATGATAGACTCTTGGTGGGTGGGAAGGGCATTGTCATGGCTTTGAGGTATTGTATCAGGTTCAGTGACAAATGTGCCTGGGGGTGTATCCTAGTCTCATTGAGGCAAGGCATTGTTTCCTTCTCTAAAACTAAAAATAAAACGTTTATCTGCCTCAGAGATCTAGTAAAGGCAACATGGGTTTTTTAAAAATTAAAGTTTAAAATAATATCCAAGTCCAGTAAAACTATTAAATGTAAACTAGTATTGGCATGCTATTTATATTTCTTTCTAGATAGAGAAGAAATGAGAAAACAGAAAATTCTTTGCTTTTTGGAACATGATACATCCAAGTAACTATGCTTCTTCTATTGCCAGAACCTAGAATGTGTTTCCCTCTGAGAGTGCCCAGAGTTCTCCCACCACAAGAATTAATAATATTTGACCAGTTACTCTATTTCAACAAGGTTTATGCAGTTTAGGTGCTGTCTCAGTTACCTAATGCTGCTATAACAGAAATATCACTAATGGGTGGCTTTAACAAACTGAAATTTATTTTCTTACAATTTAAGAGGCTGAAAGTCTGAATTCAGGGTGCTAGCTTTAGGGGAAGCTCTCTCTCTCTCTCTTTGTATTGATTGTAGAGGAAGATCCTTGACTCATTTCAACTTCTGTTTGCTTGTTCCTTGGAGATCTCTTGTGGTGTGACTGTCCATCTTCCTCCATCCTTGCTAACTTACTTGGTTGTTGCTTAATCTGCTCTTTTTATATCTCAGAAGAGATTGATCTAAAACATGAGTTATTATTCAAATCATATTTTTCAGAGACACAATTCAATCTATATGATAGGCATTTTCTCATTTAATCCTGAAAATAATCCAATGAAGAAGTATCATTATCATGTCCATTTTATAAATGGCCTGAGATTTATTATGGTGAATAATTTTCTTTAGATCATGCAGCTAGTGTGTCATAGAACCAGTATATGGACCCAGGACTGTCTGATTGCAGAGTTTGGAGGTCAACCATTGCCCTACACTGTCTTAGAGGGTGAGAATTGAGGCAGAAGAAGCATCAGTAAAAGCAATCCAGGTAGGAGAAGTCAGATCAACTTCTGGAACTTTGAAATCTATGACAGCTTTTTGCTCATTTTTATTTAGTGTTTCTTCAAAACTGTGAGTGTATATCCACTAAAAACAGAGGCAGTAGTCTTTCTGTCAAGACAGAAGACTGGGCAATATACTTCCACAGAGCTACTGCCTCAGAAACCCAAGGAGGGGTTGCTATGAGTCAAAATCGACTCAACAGCAGTTGAGTTTCTTTTTCTTTTATATATAGGAGCTCTGGTAGCATAGTGCCTAAGGCACTTGACTGCTAACCAGAAGGCTGGCGGTTCAAACCCACCAGCCACTCCTTGGAAGGAAGGTTGGGCAATCCTACTTCCGTAGTGATACTACCTCGGAAACCCAAGGAGGGGTCGCTATGAGTCGGGGCCGACTCGACGGCATATAACAACAACAAATATATATATATATATATATGCCATCTGTCTTATAAAGAAGACTTATTAAAGACAAATAATTTTTCTTATGCCCAATCTCTGGCTAAGCAATTACATTTGTTATCTTTTTAATAATAGTAGTTAGATTTCTTGCTTAATTGATTTTTGAAACTTTCTTATGTGACTGAAGATATACCTTGAAGTTCTCCTAAGGCTGATTCTCTCAATTTATTGTGATTAGCATTTTTTAGTACAAGGTAAACACATTGCAGACTAAAAGAATAATTGCTCACACCACTTGCTAGGGTACTGAAAAAGCCAGGCAATTTTTGTAGACTGGCTTGTCTACAGCAATTGAAGTTTATCGGAAATATTTATGACACAGTACCATAGGCTCTAATAAATGACTTTGGGAAGCTGGGAAAACTCACTGAAGTTAAAGTTATTATCTGAACCTCACAGGAGTAATTAGAGACACAATCTAAAATATTATGTCAGCAATAAGAAACACAGCATATTATCAATTAAAGCCTGTGTCTATGTTTGGAGAGGAAGGGAGAGAAAAAAGAAGGAAAGAAAAAATTTGAAGATTTGCAATGAAAAGAAATCATGCATTCAAACACGAAAGTCAAAGATTAGAGCTGAAAAGCAATTCCAAACTATCCAGGGATTTCCATGGGGTCATTTCACTGGTGAAAAAAGTCACTCAGAGTGTTTGCAAAATAAGGTTGTTTTGCATATCTGAAAAAAGAATGCATGAACATCTACGGATGTGGGGCTTCAACAAAGTTAGGAAAACCCTTATGTCCTCTTTGTAACAGATCTTGCTCACACCAATAGGTAAATCCCTCTTCTCTCAATCACCTCATTGGCATTGGCTTTCAAAAATGTTTTCAAGGAAATCAACTTAACAATAATTAAAATCATCTGCAGTATGGATGGTGCAGCCTTTTTTCAGCTGGATGCCATTTTGGAAGGCTGGCTTTTCTTAAAGATTTCTCACTTTGTGCTGCTGTCTTCTAATAATGCTTTCTACAGAAAATGACTTCAAAGTTCTTGCACCTATCTGGGGTGTAATGGGGAAAGGCATTCAGACTCCAGTAGAGGCTCCCTATTTTCATGGTCTTCTGATCTGAATTACAAAAACAACAGAAAAGTGTGTGGGTGTGCATGCATGCACGCACACACTCATGTGTGCGTGCGTGCATGCATGCTTAATGTGCATGAAAGCCTTGGAAATAACACAAGTAGTAGGCATTTTTTAAAACATTTGGTTGTGATTGTTTTTACTACGATCTGTTTAGACAAGAAAACTAAGAACTGAAAGCAGATACACTCAGAAACATTTCCAGCAAGTATCCTGATGCTTTCATGTTGAAAATTAAGGACTATAAACAATATATCCCTTAGATTTATGTAGTTCCATTCAGTCAGCAAAATCCCATATGTGTTGTGCAAAATAACAGTGACATTTGAATCACAGAATTATTAGGGGTTTCCATGAAATTCTTAACTGTAGAAGTAAGAATGAGCATTAGGAAGAGCTGGGAAGGAGATTTTCTATACCTTACTCCTTAATTTATAATTTAAAGACCAGTATAAATGGTGAGTAAGCAAAATTAGCATTTGTGTGCAGCACACATTTGAGTTTGAAAGGTGGAAAGCCGTACTGGAAAATATGGTTTTAATAAAGCAAATAATACAGAACAGACAAACACCAAAGAAGAGAGAGATTGTAGGTGCAAGTATTAAATGATCACACCTTCTTGCAAAAAATCATTTCTTGCTTTGTGACTCGGGGAAAAAAAAGAAGAAGAAGAAGAAGAATTTGCTTTGAATAGTATTTTAAGCAATAGACTGGTGTATATCCCTTTACACAGCCACCAGAAGAGTTTCAATGAGTACTTCACACCAATTCACTGAGCCAAATCATAAAGCCTCAGGCAGTCAGAAAAAATAAATAAATAAATAAAATTTCAACTGTAAATTTTGACAAAGAACGTGACAAAAATATGTGAGGTACATTCGCTAGCATTCCTGCTGTGTGAAAGGCTAGAATTGATCCACAGCCTCCATTGCTAATAAATGTAATGTGATTACTTTTTATGGTACTGTCTAGACTTTCCAGCATTGGCAAGGATCTTTGTTATAAGTGTATGGTGGAAATAAATTGAATAAAGACCTAGGTGTTCTTTCGTCTACCATAGGAACTATGAATTAGGCAAAAAATGCTCTCTTCCAAAAGAATGTAATTGTTGTTTAGCAAGTGAGCATGCACCTAAAGGTGTTCACCGGAAAATGCAAAAATGCAGTGGCCTTAGTATTATAAATGCTTAATAGAATATGTCCCTCTATGAGAATACTGAAAAGGAGAATTGTAGAGCAGGACTTCTTGAATTTCACTGAGCACATCTGGGGATCTTGTTAAAATGCAGATTCTGAATTAGAAAGTCAGGGCTTCACCCTGAGATTCAGTGTTTCTAACATGCTCCCAGGAGCTCTGGTGGGGTAGTGCCTAAGGCACTTGACTGCTAACTAGAAGGCTGGTGGTTCAAACCCACCAGCCACTCCTCGGAAGGAAGGTTGGGCAACCTTCCTCCAGAGTGATACCACCTCAGAAACCCAAGGGGGGGTTGCTATGAGTTGGGTCCGACTCCATGGCATATAACAATAATAACAATATGCTCCCAGGTGATGCTGAATCTGCCAGTGTGCAGCCCACACCATGAACTTAAAGGTTGTAATTTACAGGGAGGTTGATGCATGGTCTTCTTATGAAATCTTTAAATAATCCGAATGTAAATTATTTGGAGACTGTTTCCCCTTCTTTTGGCTGCCTAAAACCACAGCCCAGACAATAGTGAGGAACATTTTAAGCAAAACTTAGAATAACAATCTGTCTAGTATAATCTAACTGTGTTTTTCAGCTGGGAAGACATCACAATAAAGGAGTATTTTTTCCAAATAAACTTTCCTTTGTCTAGCTTTTTAAGCAACAACAATAACAACAAAAGAAGCTCGGTGCTTGTTTTTGTTTTCTTTAAATTCAAAAGCTGGCTTCATCACTATTTTCAGAAACCACAGTAGTAAACTGCTGAACAACTGGTCTCAAGAACTCTGAGGGTCTTTATGGACCCTGACTACTCAAGCATTGAGACATTTGGATTTCTTTTTTTTTTTTTCACATAGGCTTGTGGAATGGACCATGATATAGTCTAGGACAGACTTCTAACATAAGTCTAGAATAAGTTTTAATTCAGCAGCAGAAAAGATCTCTTGCACAGATGTCTGAGTTACCCCATTAAAAGTCATTGGAATTCAGGTTCATTTTGCATAGGGAAGACTGTGTGCTCAGAAAGCACAATACCTTTGTGCTAATCTGTCATTTTTCAGTTGGTCTTGAGGACTTCCTGATAAGCTTTAGATGGATATTTTCCAAAAGACTTCGAACAGACGACTCACGCCTGTAAGAGAGCTTTTATTTACAGTGCTTACCTGACCTGAGTGAGACTCTCCCCCCATATTAATTTGAAAATTAGCATATGAGAACTTAATCTTGAAATAGCCATTGCATCATCTTATTTGTAGCATGTGCTTTGCCAGAATTTCTAAACATATGCTTTTATTTTTATAATGCTGGGTTTGCTGAAAAACTTAAATACATATATATATGATCCAAATTCATTGATTTTTCCTCTGGGATATATTTTCCTGCTAAATGTACTCCCTATTCTCTTCCTTTAAGAGAATCAACTCCATGGCAACAGGTTTGTTTGTTTGTTTTGTATTTTCTTCCCACTGGTAAACACCTTAGGGCCTTCTTTTACTTGGGGAAAATAAGCAGAGATCATATATAATATAGTTATAAATCTTTCTGAAAATCCCAAAAAGAAATGAAGTTTCCCCTTGGCTTTTATAACTGCTTTCTTTGTCATGTCTAAAGCCCTTGGCATGGATAAGGAAGATGCAAACCTTGACTATAAACAGAGAAAGGTTGGAAAAGGAGGTTCACTTTTAAAATGAAATGTATCATTTGAATGTTTAATGTAAAAAAGTGTCTCTTTCAGGTTGAGTAAAAATATAGAAAATAGTGTAATCCTAGCTCAAGAGATTTTGTTTTGAAATCCTAATTCCATTTACAAGGCAAAAGGAACTAAAATTCAGAATGTATATAAGGTCTCTTTTTCACCTGTCATTCTCTGCAACTGCCACTTACCCAGTGTGTTTTAGCATCGTATTTTTTTTTTCTATATTTCATTGTTATAGTTTATTTTTGCTGTTAGTCATTTTTCTACTGACATTTAAGAAAATGATATAAAATGCACATTCCTATGGGATTGCAAAAAGGCATTTTCATGAGTTTATTTTTAGAAAAACATTCTTTTTTTTTTTTTTTATCATTGTAAGAGGGGACCTTATACGGACTGAATTGTATGCCCCCAAAATATGTGTTGGAATCCTAACCTTATATCTGTAAATCTAATCCCATTTGGAAACAGGGCTTTCTTTATTCTGTTAATGAGGCCACATCTGTATGCTGATGCTGTTGTTAGGTGCTCTCCAGTTGTTTCCCATTCACAGTGGCCTTATGTATAACAAAATGAGATGCTTCCTGATCCTGCACCATCTTCACAATCACGGCTGTTTGAGCCCATTGTTGCAGCCACAGTGTCACATCCATCTCCTTGAAGAACTTTCTCTTTTTTGCTGACCCTCCAAGTGCAGGGTGTGTTCTATGTGAGTAGTTTGAGATATAAAAAGATGAGGCACACAAGCAAGCAAGCATAAATGGGGAGAAATGCTATGTGAAGATCTCCAAAGAACAGTGAGAAACAGACAAGGATTTTCTTCCAGCGAGGACAGATACAACTGTTCACTAGAGTTAGCACACTGAATCTGGATTTATAATCTCCTAAATTGTGAGAAAGTTAGTTTCTGTTCATGAAACCCACTCACTTCTTGTATTTCTGTTAAAAAAGAAAAAAACCTCCCTGCTGTAGAATTGGTTCCAACTCATAGCAAACCCTCCTTGGGTTTCAAAGGCAGTATCTCTACAGAGGTAGATTGCTCAATCTTCCCTCTGAGGAGTGGCTGGTGGGTTTGAACCACCAGCCTTCTGGTTAGCAGTCAAATGCAATAGACACTATGCCATCCTTCTGTTATAGAAGAACTGGGAAAAAAAAAAAAAAAACTTACACAGGACCTGCAATAATTTTAACATGTGCTCCCAATTAGTTCTGTATTCCATCATATGTTCTGCTTGGAGCCACTGCTAAGAGATTTCTGCTCTATTGTTAATCAAGAGGCCAATAATGAAAGAAAAACAAAGGGACAATTCGATATTATGCTTGTAATTATTCTCACTTTCTCTGTTTCTCATTTAAATGTAACATCAATGCTTTATGATTTGTAGAGTTTTTTACAAGAAAGATATGAGTTTGATAAAAATGTTTAAAAAAATCTCAATGTTAAGAAAGCAATCAATACACATTACTAATATACTACTTCATAAATTATGATTAGGGAACTTTGGAAAACGTTCAAGGACCCAAATTTTGTTACACACCCATACATATGCACAGAAACAAACTCATTTACACATTAGGGCTAAAAGTTGAACCTACACCCTAGTAACTAGATATTAGCAAACTATTGATTACACTGCTCTTTATGATTTATTTTTAGGGATAAACATATTAGCATAAATTTATCCTGTAATATTTAAGATTAAGATTCATTTTCTCAAGGAGCCCTTGAGGCACAATGGGTAAAGTGCTAGCAGCTAGCTGAAAATTTACCAGCTGCTTTGGGAGAAAAGACCCAGTGATCCAGATGTTGTTGTTGTGTGCCATTGAGTCAATTTCTAATCACAGTGGTCCAAAGTAGAATTGCCCTGGAGGGTTTCCTGGGCTGTAAATCTTTGCAGAAGCAGATCTCCAGACTTTTCTCCCAAGAAGCGGCTAGTAGCTTTGAATCCTCAACCTTTCAGTCACTAGCCAAGTGCTTAATCACTGCTCCACTAGGTTTCCTCTTGTAAAAATTACCACTTAGGAAACCCTAAAAGGGCAGTTTTCTTCTGTCTTATAAGGTCGATATAGTTGGAATTGACTCAACGGCATGCAGTGACAAATCTTTACCTGAGAGGCACAGTCTCTGTTGTGTAATGGAGGTGCCTGCAAATCCACAATGTGAAATGGAAGCACAAACACCCATCACCACTGTTTCAAAAGGAGATTCATATCTCATTAAAAGTAAATAACTTAATAAAATCATTAGATTTACTGATTTGATAATAATAATAATTATTCTCTATTTCCATTAAATGTTCCATTTGAAATTTATCATAACACATATGGTAAAACATTAGTCCATCTGTAGCTTTTTAAATAAATTCTTCACTTATTCTATCCTTACTGATCTGAAGTCACATCAGTGGTTACTACAGTAAGGATAGAATAAGTGAAGAATTTATTTAAATGCATTTCCAGTAAAACGTTTAAAGGGAAGGAATTTGGGGTAAACTATTGATCATTTGGTAAGATCCATAGACTACAAATAGGCTTTGATTAATTGCCAACACTGGAAGTTAGAGTACCATAATAACCGAAGTTTACATGTATTAAGCATGAACAATGTGTCAGACATTATTTAAAGCATTTTATTTGTTGTTGTGTGCTGTCGAGTAAATTCCAACTCATAGCAATCCTATAGGCACAGTAGAACTGCTCATAGAGAACCCTTGGCTAAAATCTTTATGGGAGCAGATCACCAGGTCTTTTCTCCTAGGAGCAGCTGGTGGAATCCAACCACTGACTTTCTGGTTAGCAGCTGAGAGCTTAATCACTGACACACTAGGCCTTCTGGCACTTTACCTACATCATCTCATTTAATCCTCACAATAACTCTGAAAGGTTGTTTTGTTGTTATTATGTGCCGTCGAGCTGTACCTGACTCATAGTGACCCCTCCTTGGGTTTCCGAAGTGGTATCACTATGGAAGTAGATTGTCCCACCTCCCTTCTGAGGAGAGGCTGGTGGATTTGAACTGCTAGCCTTCTGGTTATTAGTCAAGTACCTTAGGCACTATGCTACCAGAGCTCCTAAATAATTACCTGTACTTTGCAGATGATGAAACTGAGTCACAGAGAATTTAACCAAGATGGCAGCAATGGAATTGGGATTTATACTTTCTTTGTTTTGTTTCAAAGTGTCATAAATAATATATTGTACTGTTCACAATAAAAGACTCTTAATCAGCAACACATAAAGTAGGG
>NW_006921871.1:3553043-3554146 GCF_000298275.1 Orycteropus afer afer | reverse complement strand
TTTGTCCAGTGCTATATGTTGTCTGATGTCCTGACTGCTACTTCCATTGGCAACAACTGTAGAACCAAGCAATGTGAAATCTTTGACAACTTCAATCTTTTCTCCATTTATCATGCATGATGGTGCTTAAAGGTCTAGTTGTGAGGATTTTTGTTTTCTTTACATTGAGATGTAATCCATACTGCAGACTGTACTTTACAATCTTCATCAGTAAGTGATTCAAGTCATCCTTACTTTCAGCAAGCAAAGTTGTGTCATCTGCATATTGTAGGTTGTTAATTATTCTTCCTCTAATCCTGATGCCACATTCTTCTTCATATAGTCCAGATCCTCTGATTATTGTACTCGACAGCACATAACAACAACACAACAACAAAGACACTTGCCTGCTAACTAGAAGGCTGGCAGTTCAAGCCTACCAGCCCCTCCTCAAAGGAAGTTTGAGCAATCTACTTTCATTGTGATACTGCCTCAGTAACCTAAGGAGGGGGGTCGCTATGAGTCAAGTCTGACTTGATGGCACATAACAACAACAACAACAACAACAACATAGATTGAATAAGTATAGTGAAAGGATACAACCCTGACACACTCCCTTCTTGATTTTAAACCATGCAGTGTCCCCTTTTTCTGTTTGAACAACAGCCTCCTGGTCTATGTACAGGTTCCTCATGAGTACAATTAAATATTCTGGAATGTCCATTCTTCTCAGTGTTACCCATAATTTGTTATGATCCACACAATCAAATGCTTTTACATAAAAAATAAAACATAAGTAAACATCTTCCTGGTAGTTTTTGCTTTGAGCCAAGATCCATCTGACATCAGCAATAATATCCCTTGTTCCATGTTCTCTTCTGAATCCAGCTTGCACTTCTGGAAGTTCTCTGTCAATATACTGCTGCACTTTTGAATTATCTTCAGTAAGATTTTACTTGCAAGTGATATTAAGGATACTGTTCAATAATTTTCACATTCTGTGGGATCACCTTTCTTTGGAATGAAATTCCAGTCAGTTGGCCAGTTAGCTGTCTTCCAAAACTCTTGGCATAACTGAGTGAGTACCTCCAGTGGGGCATGCATTTGTTGAAATATCTCAATGG
>NW_006921871.1:3539055-3552638 GCF_000298275.1 Orycteropus afer afer | reverse complement strand
GTTATGTTCAGCTCTTTTATTTTGTCATTTCTTCCATTTGCTTCAGCTACTTGCCACTCAACAGCAAGTTTCAGAGTCTCTTCTGACATCCATTTTGGTTTTTTCTTCCTTTCTCGTCTTTTTAATGACCTCTTGCTTTCTTCATGGATGATGTTCTTGATGTCATCTGCAGTTCTTCTAGTTTTCAGTCATTGGTGTTCAATGCATCAAATCTATTCTTTAGATGGTCTCTAAACTCAGGAGGGATATATTCAAGGTCATATATTGGCTCTTGTGGACTTGTTTTGATTGTCTTCAACTTTAAGCTGAACTTGCATATGAGCAGTTGATGGTCTGTTCCACAATCAGCTCTTAGCCTTGTTTTGGCTAAAGATATTGAGCTTTTACATCACCTCTTGCCACAGATGTAGTAGATCTGATACCTGTGTACTCCATCTGGTGAAGTCCACATGTATCACTGCCATTTGTGTTGTGGCATAGTGCCTAAGGCATTTGACTACTAACCAGAAGGCTGGCAGTTTAAACCCACCAGCCTCTCCTCAGAAGGAAGTTGGGCAATCTACTTCCATAGTGATACCACCTTGGAAAGTCAAGGGGGAGTGGGTGTTGTTATGAGTTGGATCCAACTCAAAGGCAGTGAATTTGGGTTTTGGTTTTTTTTTTTTTTTTTGGAATAAATAAGTCATTGGTCTTGCAAAATTCTATCATGCGGTCTCCAGCATTATTTTTGTCACCAAGGCCAAGTTTTCAACTACTGGTAATACTTCTTTGTTTCCAACTTTTGCATTCCAACCACCAGTGATAATTAACATATCTTGATTGCATGTTCTGTCAATTTCAGACTGCAGAAGTTGATAAAAATCTTTACTTCATCTTTGGCTTTGGTGGTTGGTGCATAAATTTGAATAATCGTGGTATTAACTAATCTTCCTTGTAGGTGTATGGATATTATCCTATCAGTGACAGCACTGTACTTCAGGAAAGATCTTGAAACATTCTTTGTCGTGATGAATGCCATGCCATTCCTCTTCAAGCTGTCATTTCCAGCACAGTAGATCATATCGTCATTTGAATTCCATTTCTGAGATGCAGCTTGGCTGATAGAACTCTGATAAGTAAAAGAAGCCAAAAGATTCTTCATAATCAGATGTGGATTGAATAAAGTGACCAATATCCATTAAGACGGGAAAATGACAGAGCCTTTCAAAAGCCTTCTGTGCCAGTCTCATTTTTGGTAAGGGGAGGCAGACAGGCCCCAGACCCAGACACGGGAAGCAGGGGAAGAACTGGGGATGAGACAGAGCTGCAGAATCCAGGTAAGGGGAGGGAGACAGGCCCCATGCCTAAGAGGCAGAAAGTGAGGGACAAGCCAGGGGTGATAGAGCCACAGGATCCAGGTAAGGGGAGGGTGGAGAGCGTTCGAACAACTAAGGGAGACAAACTTCTCTGTCAGTTTTTTGTACTGTGGTAGCTTGCATGTTGCTGTGAGGCTTGAGGCTGGGTTTGAACCAGCAGGGTTGCACATGGTACACAGGTTTCAATGCAGCATACAGACTAAGAAAGACTAGGAAGAAGAAAGAGGCCATCCACTTTTCAAAGAATTGGCTAGGGAAAACTTTATGAATAGCAGAGAAACACTGTCTGATACATTACTGGGCAAGTTTATGAGTAGCCCTGAAACATTGTCCAATATAGTGAAGGAAGACCAGCCTCAGGTTGGAAGGCACTCAAAATATGAGTGGGAAAGAGCTGCATCATCATAGTAGAACCAACAGGATTGGAGAAGTGGTTATTAGATAAACAAACTCTGCAAAGCCAATTTTCATCAGGGGTATCTACTCATGTACAAAAATCTTTAGAAAAGAAGTGGTACAGACATTTAATGTTCATAAAAGCCCTGTTTGGTGATAACATATGCAGAAGACAACTAAGGCTGTGCTTCAAGTCTAGACAGCCAAGCTGAAGTACCAGAGGTAGATATACCATTTAAATGTCTCTTAAAAAAATTCCATTTGTTTACCAAAATCTATTCATACTTGTTTAGGAGCATCTTTCCTCACTTATCTGAATGTGACAATGAATCAAAAGCACTTCCTCTTCTGTTACCAGAGGTGATAATGGAGAAGCACAGATCCTTGCCAGAAACTAGAGGATGTCTTTTCTGTGCTCTCAGATAGAGAAGGCTAATTTTTCCCAGTAAAAACCCTTCCCTGAGGAGTTGTACTAATGAAGTCGCCAGCAACGTTTGACACTAGACTATGCTAATTATCCCAAACTGATTGGCAAGAAGGTCTCTTTCTAGTAGCCTATACCAAAGAGAGTACCCCAAATGAACTGCAATCTTTCTTTCATTTGCTATTTGCGAAAACACAGGGCTTTGTCCTTTATTTCTGGCTGTTTTGAAGACAATTTAATCTCACCTGACATAACCTGCTCAAATGGAAGAAGTGTGCATAGAAACACCTAGCAGCAGACTTCTTGTCCTGGTGTGATTCAAAAAACTTGTTAAAACTCATTTCCAATTCCCAGAGAAGACTTTCATTAACATATTTTGCTTGAGAAATAAGACTTTTCTTTCCAAATGAGGGAACAGGTTTATACTGGCATTTTTTTTTTTTTTTTTTTTTACCAAATTCTCCAAATACAACAAATATTCATTAATTATCAAGTGATCCATCCTACTAATATGATCCCTAAACATGAATGCATGTGTTAACAAAACTCCTTTCTTTATCATTTCTTCAACATGTTTATTGAGAGCTTTCTATACGTCATATACTGGCTAGTTTCATTGTTTTGTTTTGTTTTGATTAAGCTTTTCCTAAGCAATTTAGCCCAGGAAAATTCTTGTACCCTGTACTGTATACTTGTACTCTGTGCATTATTAGTAATTTTTAATGCTGTTTCATTCACTTGTTCAACCCATATTTATTGAGCATCTTCTAACATCTTCAGTTTTTCTTGATGCTAAGAATACAGCAAAAAAACAAAACAAAACAAAAAAACCATACAAACTTCTGCCTTCCTGTTGCTTTAATTGTATAATGGGGAGGCAGACACACCATTACATAAGTAAGATATGTAATATGTGATTGTTGAGGAAAATAAAATAAGAAAGGGGAAAAGAATTTTGAAAGGGTGATGATAAAAGATAGGGTAGCCAAAACAGTCTTCACTAAAAAGGTGGCCTTGTAAAGATCAAAGGAAGTTAGATATGGAACCATGTGAATCCCTGGGAGAAGAGCATTATGGGCAAATGAAAGATACAGAGGCTCTAAGTTCAAAACAAGTATGGTATGTTTGAGCAGGCTTGTGTGATTGGAATTAAAAAAAAAATAATAATAATCATGTGTAGACTAGTAGTAGGGGCAGATAACATAGGAATTTATAAGTCAATTACACAAGTTTGGACTTAGAGAAACATGATTGATCACAACATCTTAAGCAGATGACTAATATAATGTGATTTAAGTTTTCAAAATATCACTCTCAGCTTCCTTGGGAATAGATTAAAAGGAGCCTAAAATACAAGTATGGTGAGCGATTAGGAGACTATTGAGAAGTGATTATATTTTGATTATAGCTTAATTATAATCTAATCATCAAAGGTAAAATCAACAATATTTGCTAATAGATTACATATAAGATATGAGACAAAGGAAGAACTCATGGATGACTTTTAGGTTATTGGAATAAACAACAAAGAATATAGATCTGAAAACATGGATTGCCATTTATTGAGATGTATGATATTATGAAAGAAGTAGATTTTGAGTAGAATATCAGATCCCTGGGTGATGCAAATTGTTAAACATTTGACAACTAGCTGAAAGATTGGTGGTCCAAACCCATCTAGAAATATCACAGAAGACAGGCCTGGTAATTCACTTCTGAAAGGTCATAACCTTGAAAACACTAAAGAGAAGTTCTATTCTGCCCATGGGGGGTCACTCTGAGTTGCAATCAAATTAATGGCAACTAACAAAAACATCAACAACAAGTTTGTACAAGATTGGGCAGTAAATTGGGAATATGAGACTAGAATTGGGAGATAAAATTTGGAAGTATCTGGTAGGAATGGTATTTAAAGCCATGAGAGAGAATGATATCTCCGAAAGAGTATAAATAGAAAAGGGAAAAGATGCCCCCCCACACACAGAGCCATACCAAAATAATATAATAATAAATCTTTACAACTGAGCATGGTCTAATACTTCATCTAATGTCTCATGGCCATTCTTATTATTTTATTGGAGGAAAACTTTGAGATTTTCAAAAGTTAGGTGCTTCTCCCAACAGAAGAGCAAAAGAACCCAGGGTGACAAAATCTAAGTTTACTATTCTTTCCCTTTACTATAATATCCACAGGAGCTCTGGTAGCGTTGAGTCGGGTCCGACTCAATGGCACATAACAACAACAACATAATATCCATCCATTGTTGTTGTTCTTATGTGCCGTAGAGTCGGACTGACTCATAGCGACTCCTCTTTGGGTTTCCAAGGCAGTATCACTATGGAAGTAGATTGCCCCATCTTCCTTCTGAGGAGTGGCTGGTGGGTTTGACCCTCAAGCCTTCTGGTTAGCAGTCAAGTGCCTTAGGCACAAAGCTACCAGAGCTCCTATCCATCCATATGAATTATGATTAATTCAATAAATTGCATCATAGGAATTTTTAAGGAAATTTTTCTTTCTTATATCCATAGTACATAGGACAACAAAGAATTTACCTTTCATATTGTTGTTGTCAGGTGCCGCTGAGTCATCTCTGACTCATATTGACCTATGTACAACAGAACGAGACACTGCCTGGTCCTGTGCCAGCCTCATAATATTTGCTATATCTGAGCCCATTATTGTAGCTACTGTATCAACCCATCTCATTGAAGGTTTTCTCCTTTTTCAGTGACCCTATACTTTTATCAAGCATGATATCCTTCTCCAGGGAGTGGTCCCTTCTGACAATGTGATTAAAGTAAGATGAATTCTGGCCATTCTGCTTCCAAAGAGCATTCCGGCTGCACTTCTTCCAGGACAAATTTGTTCATTCTTTTGGCAGTCCATGGTACTTTCAGTAGTCTTTGCCAACATAACCTGAAAGCATCAACTCTTCTTCGGTCTTCCTTGTTCATTGTCCAGCTCTCACATTCATGTGAGGTGATTGGAAATGCCATGGCTTGGGTCAGGGGCATCTTAGTCTTCAAGGAAACATCTTTGCTCTTCAGCACTTCAGAGAGGTCTTTTGCAGCAGATTTGGCCAATGCAATACATCACCTGATGTCTTGGCTGCTGCTTTCATCGCTGTTGATTGTGGAACCAAGTGATAAGAAATCTTTGACAACTTCAATTTTCTCTGCATTTATCATGGTTCTGCTTATTGGTCCAGTTGTGAGGATTTTTGTTTTCTTTATGTTGGGGTGTAATCCATACTGCAGACTACAGTATTTTACATTCATCAGTAAGTGCTTCAATTCATCTTCACTTTCAGGAAGCAAAGTTGTGTCATCTGCATATCACAGGTTGTTAGTGAGTCTTCCTCCAATCCTGATGCCATGTTCTTCTTCATATAGTCCAGCTTCTCGGATTCTTTTCTCAGTATACAGATTGAATAAATATGGTAAAAGGATACAACCCTGATCTACTCCTTTCCATGCAGTATCCCCTTGTTCTGTTTGAACGACAGCCTCCTGGTCTATGTACAGGTTCCTCATGAGCAGAATTAAGTGTTCTGGAATTCTCATTCTTCTTAACATTATCCATAATTTGTTATGATCCACACAACTCAATGCTTTTGCATAGTCAATAAAATACACTTAAATACTGACCTAACATATAATAAGGTTAACATATATATATATATATATATATATTACCTTTTGTATGTTAATCTTATTACATGTTAAGTCAGTATTTAATATATAATTTACAGATATACTTTGTATATGTTTATAGATATAATTTACATATAAGAAAATTTATCCTTTTAAAGGAAACTGTTTGATGAGTTATAACAAGTATATATGGTTATGTAATTATCACAGTAAATAAGATATAAAACATTTCTATTATCCCAAAAAGTTACATTGTGCCCCTGTATGTCCAATTCCCTCTTCTGAACCTCTAGTTCCTGAGAACAATTAATCTGATTTTTCTCTATAATTTTGCATTTTCTACAATGCCCTACAAGGAGTGCTGGCGGTGCAGTGACTAAGGCATTTGACTGCTAACTAGAAGAATGATGGTTCAAACCTACCAGTCCCTCTGCTAAAGGAAGATATGCCAATCTACTTCCATAAAGATTTACCACCTTAGAAACCCAATTGGGGTCATCATGAGTTGAAACCAACTCGAAGGCAGTGAGTTTTGTTTTGTTTATGTTTTTTATAAAACCCTTTAATGAAGTCATATAGATTATTAATAAAAAACAAACAAACAAAAATCTTGGGTAAATATGTACCAAACTTAAATTAAAAATTTTGAAATCTATCCTTCCCCGTCAGTACCACAACTCTGTCCTTAAGATGTTCCTCTAAATTAGGAAAGAAATACTTATCATGACCTCAGCATGTAGCATTTTATCCCCTTCAAGTTTACTCAATCATTGTTTATAATTCATCATGCATTGATTCATCAAATATTTATTATCTCTACTAATATTCAGGAACCATTTGCTATTTCTACTTGCAAACAAGATTAATATAAACATTCTTATTTTGGAGCTATCTGTAATGACTTCTATTCTTCTGAGCACTTTTGAACACAGTGCAAGTTACTGTAATGGTTCTATAATCAATTGTTGATTTCTTGAAAATGTGGAAGCAAATTAACCATAATCACAATGGTGAGTTTCAGAAAACCTAAATTTGAGTAGTGACATTTGAATGTAAAATTAGCACATTTGAATACATTCTACATTATCTTCCTTTCTCGTTTCATTTAAAAATGTCTTAGTAGCATAGCAGAGAAGTGTATTTCCAGAATTTTCTCGCTCTTGTGTCTTTAAGTACATAAGATTATATATGTGGAAGGAAGACTGGGCAATCTACTTCCGTAGATTCCTCCAAAACCCAAAGAGGGGTCACTATGAGTCAGAACTGACTTGACGGCAATGAGTATACCAAAAACAGGCAGACAGGATATGAAATCCCAGGGATAACAGGGATCTAGCTATTCCTTTTCCAAAAATTCTTTTTTAGACTAAGACAGAAAATGCAAATACTGATAAAACTAGGACAACCCAGTGACAAGAGAGCAAGGGAAAAAAATATGTCTCCTTCTGTAAAAACATGTTAACTAAGATTGTGGCTTTAATATTAATATTTTTTGGTTACCGTTAAGCTTTAAAGTTAATGAAATTCTCATTTGTATGCTAATACAGGGACATGAATACCAAGTTACAGATAGGATGAAAATTCACAATGAAGAAAATTAAGGAAAAGAAAATGAAAAATTTCCAGTTTAACATACATGAAAACATGTCCACAGTCACGCAAGGCTAATATTAGAGCTCCTGGATACTTTTTGGAAGTGACCTTCTTGAAGGAGTTCAAACTATTCATTCCTTAGTGCACTTTTCTGTGGTACAAATTAACTAAGGTTTTTTTATTTTATTTAACATAAGGTAGTTTTTTGTTTTTCAAAAAAATGAGTGACTTATGAGTGACCTGTTTACCATGTTGGAAAATATGCTGTTTTATTCAACAGACCATAGGAAAAGAACAAAGCAAAGGAACAATAGCAAAGAAAGGAAAATTATAGTCTTACGTATAAAAATGTATTCTATCCATTTTGGCACCATGCCTGACTATTAAAATGCTGCCACTAGGCAGAATTTTAAACACATGCCCTTTTAAGCATACAATTTTAATATGAAATTGACATATTGGGCATGCGGGACATATTAGAACACTGTTCTTTCTGCTGCAGATGTTTGATTGACCTTGAGTAAAAGTCAAGAAAAACACTTTTCTTGTCTTTTTTTCTGACTCTAATTCACTTCCCTTCATAGTTAACTATCGTTCCATCATTTACAGCGTACATTCTATTTAACTGGTAGCTACATATGTAATAAAAGAATTCAGGTAAAAGAAAAATCATAATACACTAAAAATAAGAGAGCTTTTTAGTTGCATAAACAATTGGTACTGCTGATACAATTGAAATAGTTGTATTTTCTTTAGGTTTTGAGAAATGCAGCTTTAGAAAAGTAACTTAGACATAATGAAAATAAAAATAGGAAGTGAATAATTCCTGTCTTTGGAGTCACTATGTTTTATTATTAAATGTTCACTTTCAGCCTACATTGGGAAATACTTGAAGAAAATGGAGATCAGTTTCCTTTTCTTTTTCTTTTCTTCAAAGGGTATGCTCATTAACATTAATAGAAACTATGCCCAGAAAAAGCCATTAACATTAATGGAAATTATGTGGAGAAAAAGCCCTAGATTAGTGTTTGGTCGTTTAAGGAGTTTATGCATTGCTGCCTATCCCAAAAAGAGAATGGTAAGCTACTAATCACATTTTGTCTCATCTCTTTAAATTATATATTTCATTAAATTATATTTAATAAATCCTGAGTTGGAAACAGAACAGGAAAACTCAAGCTGCAATAATATTTACTTTTCCAATATACCAAGAGCTTTCACAAGCCATGCATCTTATTGAAAGTCACTGAGTAAGTTATATGACGTGATTCTCTTGAGCATCCTCTTTGTGCTTGCAATTAGGCTGTCTGCCAGGACTTGAAATGATTAGCAGTAAATATAAATGTAATAGCTATCCTCTGCAGTTCCCCAGCCACTTTTGGTTCCCCCATTCACTGGGGAGACAATGTGAATCAAAGCCTATAAACTGAGCATGTGTCAATAACCAAGTTGGCCCTAAAATGTGTGAGGATCTTAAAAAAAAGCAAGGCAAGGTAAAATAATAAACACATATTCTTTCTTGAATAATCACTTCACCTGTGTACCAATCACTGCTCTGAATTTGAAATAATCTATACAACTCAAAACAACACCAAACCCTTAATGACCTAAAGTTGTTCAATGCTGGTAAAACTAATGCTGAAGAGTGTGGATGTGATTTTGCTGTCAATTGAAAAGGATTATGAATAATATTTAGATGTCAAATACAGTTCCAACTAGCTGTTTGAGTTCCTCAGAGTTAGGTTTTCTAAAATCCACCAGCTTCTTCTCTTTCTTTTCTATCACCCTCAGAGTTTCCATAGGAAACTGGCAACAGATTATTGATTTAATGTATCTTCTTTTCTAGATACATTTTTGTTATTTGTTGTCATCTAGTAAATACCTTCTAGAGTTATCTTATTGTTTATCTCTCAATTTAGGGGACACAATAAAAGGAAGATAGCAAAGACCAAAAAGTCCATGGCTATGTGGTAGAATCTGATGAAGTAAATAAACTACGGTAAGCCTTCATGTCATTTTGTTTTTGAACCTGTCAGAAATCACTCCTACGTCTTAAATCTTGACCAAATATTCTGTCACATTTTTTCTAGGTATACAAAGTTCAAAAAAGTTTAGAAGCAAAAGAAAAAAGGGTCAAGTGAACACACAGCAGTTTCTGCTTAAGTTGATGGCAAACAGCTTTTAAACACATCCCAAGGAACATTAAATAAACGTTAATCTACATAAAAAGGAACTTCCCTTGATTCTGCCTCTCTCTTCCCTTTTGTTCATCTCTGTGGCTTCTCTTGTCCTTCATCATAGATTTCTTCCTTCATCACTATTCCACATGTAAAATGGCTGAAAATTCATTACCTGGAGGGGGGTGGGGGGCGGGGGAGGGCATTGTAGTTTGATGGATTATTTAAAAGGCAACTATGCTGAACAGAAATATCATTGAGGTGTCCTATGAGAGCTGGGATGTTCAATATTTCTTGGCACATGGCTGTTATTGTTGCTGTTTTGCCTTTGCTTGATTTGAACCCATGGTAACCCCATGCTTTACTGTTACAGAGTAGAACTGTTCTGTAGGGTTTTCTTGGCCATAAATTTTATGGAAGCAGTTTGCCAGATCTTTCTTCCTCAAAATTATTTGGTAGATTTTAAATGTCAGACTTTAGGTTAGTAGCCTATGGGAAACAGTTTGCACCACACAGAGCTTGGAATGTTAGTCTTGCTCAACATTGGCTGGTGTGTTGTTGGAGATATTACTGAGAAGATAAATAAAGAAAGATGTGATTGGAGGTTCCAGGAGAGGATGAAGAGAAGAAAAAAGAAGAGAAAGGGGAAATGGCTCATGATGACATTGGTCATCCCCCAGATTGAGCTTTTCTTTTTCCAGAAACTAGTTAATTCATCTGTTCTGATGTCATTCCAATTAATCTAGTAACATCAGCAAGTGTGTGAACAGGGGCCTGACCACCTCACTAGCTTTGGGTCATGAAAGGTGGTATTTAAGCTGTAAGTATTTACACTGATAAAGCTCCAATAAGTGGTTGGTTTGCTCCTTGGGAAAATGTTGTTGTTATGTGCAGCGAGTCAGACCCGACTCATAGCCACCTCTCCTTGGGTTTCTGAGGCAGTATCACTATGGAAGTAGATTGCTCAACCTTCCTTCTGAGGAGTGGCTGGTGGGTTTGAACTGCCAGCCTTCTTGTTAGGAGTCAAATGCCTTAGGCACTCTGCTACCAGAGCTCTTCCTTGGGAAAATAGAACAGATGATATGGAGTAAAATTAACCTCATTCTGATTGTTAGATACACATCTGATGCTCAAAAAGAGAATCTCAAGATAAAATGCAGGGATTACATCCAAAGGCTCTTAGTAATCATGGTATAAAAAAAATGAATAAAATTATCACAAGTAGCAAACCAAACATGCATTGTAGTTACTCAGGTATTTAACTAAGCTACTTTGTGCACTAATGGGAAATATCATAAATGGTTGAAATAAACAACAACAAACAGAAAATATTGAATTTAATGTTAGGAAAGAAAATATTGTGAAAAATTTTAGAATTTTTCCTTGAATTAGAGTTGAAAGTGAAACTAAATATAATATATATTTCCCATCTGGAGCTCTGGTAGCGTAGTGGCTAAGGCACTTACTGCTAACTAGAATGCACAGTCACTCTAATCTGCAAAGAATGCTACAAATTTCTCATAGTTCTCTTGGTTTGAAAATGATCAGAGACAAATAGCTGTCGTCAAAGTTAAAAAAAAAAAAAAAGTTCTTCCTTAGGTATCCTTCCTCAAAAAGATAAGCAACAATCAAGATGCAACCCATAAAAATAGAAACTGGAGAGTAGGTGACTGCTTCTCAGAGCCCAGAGAACCAAAGGATTTAGGTTGAAAAGGTAACTACAAGTTAGGAACACTGTGTCATAATATGCTCCACACAGCTGCCTCCAGGGGAAAGAAAAACCACAAAATACAAAACAACAACTTCAGCAAAGGAATCTGGAGTTGAACATGTTTAGGAAGCTTTGAGTTGAATAAAGTTTAGATTTCTTTATTGTTTTTACTATTATTCATTTCGATGCTGTTAAGGCTTAAATTGTGTCCCTCAGAAAGATATTTTGAAGTCCTAACCTCCCTGGTCCCTGGGTAGTGCCAACAGTTATGCGATCAGCTCCTAACTGAAAAGTTGGGAGTTTGAGTCCACCCAGAAGCACCTTGGAAGAAAGGCCTGGCAACCTCCTTCTTAAAAACCAGTCATTGAAAGTCCTATGCACACAGTTCTCTCTGAACACACGTGGTTGCTGTAGTGGTGAAGTTTATGTGTCAACTTGGCTAGGGCTGGCTGAGTGGCTGGGCAGCTGGTTGTAGTATTCCCCGTGATGAAACTGGTAATCAGCTCCATGGTGGAATCTACCATGAGCAGCTGAGTAGCTGCCTTTTGGTATGTGGTGTGCTTCCTGTATACAGGAAACAGCTTTGGGAATGGTCTTGAGCTTAAGGCATGCTTGAACCTTGCATGTAGCGGAGTTGTTGTTCAGCAGCCTGCCATGCTCTGCTGATCCTGGGACTTTCAATGGACTTGAATCAATGGCTTGCTGTGTGTTTTGGTAACATCTGGACTGTGCCATTTTATTTGTCAACCTTGGGCTTATTAGCGTCAGCAGCCACTAGCTGCCTAAGTGAAGAGATGCCTCTAGTTTCAGTGGGCCAGGAGCAAGAGGCAGACCTAAAGCCCAAAAGGTTGAGGGGCCTTCACACAGCCCCTAGAGCCTGGTATTTTGAACTTGGACTTAAAGCACCCAAATTGCAAGAATAAACTCTTGTTTGTTAAGGCCATCCCATTGTGGTACATTCTTGTCAGAGCAGCACTAGGTAACCAGAATAATTGCCTTCCTTGAGTCAGATTTGATTGCAACTGGAAACTTCTGGAAGCTGTGAATGTGACATTGTTGGAAATAGGATCTTAGAAGATGTTATCAGTTAAATTAACATGAAGTCATCATGAAGTAGAGACAATCCGAATCCAATCTGAGTGGTTCCCTATAAAAGAGAAAAGACACAGGGAGAAGCACAGGGAATGCTGCAGCTGTAAGCCAAGGAATACCTGGGGTTACTAGGAGAGACAAGGAAGGATCTTCCCATAGAGCTTTCAGAGAGAAAAAATCCCAGCAGACACTCTGAATTCGAACACCTAGCCACCAGCATTGTGAGACAATAAATTTCAGTTCTTATAAACTACCCACTTTGTGGTGTTTTGTTCTGGCAGCCCCAGAAAATTAATGTATGTGCTAATCAACAACAGCGACATCAAAAGAGCATACAGTCCACGGATACTCTGAGCAAGTCTTTTGGAGACCCTGTTTCCCATCTATTGACTAGAAGGGAGAGGCTGTATCCATGAAGGAGAGTTCGTGGGGAATACAAGGACTTGGAATCCTGGGCTAATTATTTTCCAGATGTGATGAATAATAATATTCAATACCAAAATAACCAAAAAAAAATTCTGCATAAATACTACCTAATTTATTTAACTTAAACATGTTTTTATTACTACCATATTAAACCAAATGCACTGCCATCAAGTTGATTGTGACTTATAGTGACCATCATCAGGTTTCCAAGGCTGTAAATCTTTATGGAAGCCAACTGCCTCATCTTCCTTTCATGGAGCAGCTAGTGGGGTTTGAACCGCCATCCTTCTGGTTATTAACCAAATGCCTCAACTGCTACACCACCAGAGCTCCTTAGTACCATATTAGAGAGCTGAATTCTTCTCGAAAGGATGTTCAAGCATCAGCAGAGCACCTCTGAAACCAGTATTGTTAACTTTGCAGTACTACCACACTTTTTGGAAGCAAATGTTTGATGGAGTAAAACTTAGCCAAGATTTTTTTTTTTTTAAAGTGTTTTTCTGTTTAGGATGACAAGATGTAAACATACTCATCATTAATTTCCAAGAGAATGGCTTTATGCAGCCCTTTCCCTACTTAATTCATCTTTTACACCTTTGTCCTGGAGCATCCTGAGAGACTGGTGTTACAAAGACTATTTGAATTCCACTCATAAGCAAAATCTTACAGTTTAAATTTATTACAGTTGATAATTACTGACATTCCAAAAGATTCAAACTTTGTTTTTGGTAATTTTTTTTTTTTTTTTTTTTTTT
>NW_006921871.1:3532960-3537102 GCF_000298275.1 Orycteropus afer afer | reverse complement strand
TTTGGAAGCACATAAACATTTAATTTTTAGAAGGTCCCAATCATCTGGCTTCTCTTCTGCTGTTGGTGCATTTTGAATTATGTTTGGTAGTCTATTTATATGTTTTTGGTAAATTTTTATCTTCAGGATATTAATCAAGCTAAGTTTTTAATCTTTAATCAAGCTCTATGTCAAACTAGTTGTTATTGGGTACTATTGAGAATATTCAAACTCACAGAGACATATAAGGCAGAGTAGAAACTGCCCCAGAGGGTTTCCTAGTCTGTAGTCTTTACTGGTGCAGATTGCCGTGTCTTTTCTTCCGCAGAACCGCTGTTGTTGTTGTTATGTGTCGTCAAGTCGGCCCCAACTCATAGCGACCCCTCCTTGGGTTTCTGAGGCAGTATCACTACGGAAGTAGGATTGCCCAACCTACCTTCCGAGGAGTGGCTGGTGGGTTTGAACCGCCAGCCTTCTGGTTAGCAGTCAGTCAACCTTTCAGTTAGCAGCCAAATGCTTAACCATTGTGCCACCAGGACTACTTGTCTACTAGTTTCAACCTCTCAAATTAGGAAGCTTAGCTCTCATTAAGATCAGAATGACTCTTCTTGAGGACACGGATCTTGTATTGTTCATCACCTTGATCCCTTAATGCTCTGCACATAATTGACATGAAACTCAATAAATGTTTCTTCAATAAAGGAAGAAAGGTTTTGTTGCCACTTACAGGGCAAAGCAGTTTCCATCTTCAAAGCACTTTATTCACATTAATTCAGCTATTTACATTTTGCTGATGGGTAAAAGGCTGGGGAGGCTAAATGAGACGTTAAAGGCCAGAGAGGAAACGCTGCCTGTCTGGGATTAGAAATTTGCAATTAGTGATTACCAGTCACAAGTCCTTGGCTCTTCAGGGAAATGAAAAGGACAAAAATTCCTAACAAAGGCCATGTAGGAATTGGTCATTCTACTGTCAGGACAAGTCAATAGCTGTTAAAGAAACAAATACAGTAGGTGGTTCCAAAAGCTGTATTGAACAGGTATGAACAAGAAGGATTCTTTTCCTTGTGTGTGTGTTTGTTTCTCAACAGTTTCAATACACACTATAATGCACAATTACCTCTTCCTGTTTCCAATATTGTGTTTGCAAATACAAGCCCTGGTGGCACAGTGGTTAAGTGCTCTGGCTGCCTGCTGAAAGGTCAGCAATTTGAACCCACCAGCTGCTCTGTGGGAGAAAGAATATGTCAGTCTGCTTCCGTAAGATTTAGAACCTTGGAAACCCTGTGGGGCAGTTCTATTCTTTCCCATAAGTACCCTACAAATCAAAATCAATGGGATTGGTCTCCTTTTTGTTTGTTTGTTTCATTTGCAATTCTGAACTTCCAGGTGCCACATACCAACTTACACAGGAAGTGAGACAAATTTGACCTAACGTTTATTTTGCTTTTGCAAAAGTGTGCTAACTGTATAGAGCCAAAGGCAATAACAGACATGGTAATTTCAAAATAGACATTAAGGCAATTTTAAAATGCAAGGAACCCTACATCAAATGAAAGTATATATGATGATTGTCAGATGTGCATAGTTTATACTCCTCAATGTTTCCTTTATAGGTAGTTCATATCTCAAACTCTCATCCATTTAAAAATACCCTATTTTGCTGTGGATTGGAGGGTGAGGCAGGGGAATTCATAACACACTGTTCAACTCTCAGTTGTGTTTCACCCTATTCCTTGGAGAACTTAACTTTCCCAGTAGCTTCCTAGAGAGAACAATGTTGAAAATATCTCATGCCTACAGAAGCTGTAAGAAAGTAAGGAGAATGGTCTAGTGGGACGGAGGTAAAGTTAGGAATGCATCGGGCTCTGTGTTAGTTCTAAATAGCTGGTTTTGTGGGCTCCTTTTACTGCACCATTTACTCTTCTTATTCCTGCTACAATCTATGCAATTAAACCATAAGAGCTGTCTGCCTTTTACTCTTGAAACAGCACTCGATGAGATAAAAACGAGAATATTTCTGCCTAATCATTGACATTAATTGCTTGTTTAACATTATGCTTAGTATGGGAATAGATGTCTTGTGGGATAGGGAAAAATGAGTGCAGGAGAGATAGTGAGACAATTGCCAACAGTGTAAAGACTAATCTAGGACCAGCACAGTGGTCAAACGTTCCTACTGGCATCTTCTGTAAAGAAGGTGGGGACAGCAAAGAGTGCTGTTTTGTAAATTAGTAGATAGCAAATACTCATGTAGCTGGCAGCAGCTTTGACTGGCATGCGATGCGTAAAGATGTAGGGGAAATGACTAAGGGTGGTGGTGGTGCTGGATCAGGGCAAGCCTGAGGGCTGCAGGAAGCTTTTTATTATAGTTAAGAAGATTAACTGGAATTAGGTTCCAGTACAGCTTCCAGTATGGCAGTCACTTGCAATTGGGTAATCTGGGTTATGAAAGCAGTATAAAAATAAGTTAATGAAAGAAAGTTTGCTATATCAGAAAAACCTCTGAAAATTCTCCATGTGAAACACTTGAATTAATAGCTGGATAAGAATAGGTATGCAATACCCACAACCTACCCATATCTCTACCAGCCTCTATGGTGTCAAATGGACTCTTCTCTGTGTGCACAAGGATCTATTGAACCTCTAACAATTCTTAGAGTTTGACCCAAGGGGAAAAATGCTAAGAGGCTAGTGGTGTCCTGGGAAAGAAAGCTAAATTAAAGCCTTGGAAAGTGACATGGGAAAGAAAAACAAACAAACAAACAAAAAACCTCTTTTCTTGGCTAGATTAGAAGAGCTCTCATGGGATTTATAATCACATAAGTAGCCATGAAGTCATAGACTTCTAGAGAAGGAAATATCTTAGATACCATCTGGCCAAACATTTGCCTTTTACAGATGAGTAAACTGAGGCCTTGAAGAACTGTTTTCCCAAATCACAGCTAACTGGCAAAGCAAAGACAAGTGAACATTTCTTTGCTTTTGTCTAGAACTCCTCTTTCATTTAGAAATTGTCTTTTACCTGCCTGGTTAATTGAATGCAACTAAATATGCCTTCTGATTTAAACAGACAAAGTTGCTTTCTGTAGATCCTGGGAAGATATGTCTCTAGATGTGGAAACCTCATAGGCTCAAGGCAAAGCTTCAAGGTGGCTCAAGGTTAAGTCAACCAGTCACGAATATAACTAAGGAAACTCCTTTGTGGAGTCTGATGTTAATTTGGAACTATTTGAAAAGCAACCAAAAGGTTTTGAGGTATAGGTATCAATGCTAATGCAATCTAATCAGAAAAGTTAAAAAAAAAAAAAAAAAAAAGTAAGATAAGCACTTTTACCTCTCCATATTTCTGATAGAATGTGGTGTTATTATTCTATTATGGAAGAATTATGATATTCTGCAGAACTGATTCAAGAAAAACTCTAGGTAGTGGATAATCAGATGAAATCTATAAAATCAGTGCCTTGTCATGGAAAGGGTTCCACAGCATGGAACGCAAAGCTCTGTTAGGCAGCCATCACTGTGCTTAGGGAAAACATTTGATGATACACAGGCAAAGTGCTGATTGCCAACTTGGGGGACAAAAAGATCAGATCCTAGAAGTTTGTGAGCTGTGGCCCAAAGGTGAGGCCCTAACACCAAGCTTTATTCCCTTTTTCCCTTCCTCCATCATACATACAGAAACTTCCTGCAGTGGCAAATGTTATACAGTAAGCCTTTTCTCGTTCCTTTTAAGTCCACAAACTCAAGTCTTTGGCTGCTCGTTTATTTTTCTCCCTCATTTTCCGATAACATCATCAATGAAAGACTACACTGATTTTAGAAAAACCTGTAGTAGCACAGTTAATATTACCTGACAGGTAATTGCTTAAAACATCAGCAAAAATGGATGTTTAATTCATTTGTAAAGAGCTCTGGTGGTGTAGTGGTTAAGGTATTTGGCTGCTAATCAAAATGTTGGTGGTTTGAACATACCAGCCACTGCAAGAAAAATGGGGCAGTCAGCTTTCATAAAGATTTGTTGTTGTTGTTGTTAAGTGCCGTTGAGTCGTTCCTGACTCATAGCGACCCCATGCACAGCAGAACGAAACACTGCCCGATCCCACACCAGCCCCACAATCCCTGCTATACTTGAGCCCATCATTGCAGCCACCGTGTCAATCCAT
>NW_006921871.1:3528448-3529184 GCF_000298275.1 Orycteropus afer afer | reverse complement strand
CCTGGCTTTTAATCCCCTTTCTCCTGCTCTTCCCGCTTGCTACTTCGGGCGTCCCTGAGTTGTCTCTCCTCACCTGTAACCCTGGGGCTGACATAAAGATTTACATCATTGAAAACCCAATGAGGGTAGAGATGATTTGGAATTGACTCAATGGCAGTGAGTGTGGTATTTGGTTTGGAATCCATTCTTAAAAGTCTGAGGAGAAAGATAACATTCCATTGCTCTCCCACCACTTTTCCCTTTTCCCCAACAACCTCTACTAGTTTACTGGGGTACTTCAGAGGAGAAAGCAAAAGTATTACACATCAGAATATAGTGGGCCCTTACAGGAGCCTTGGTGGCATAATACCTAGGCCGACTCGATGGCACATAACAACAACAACAACAACAACAACATTTGACTGCTAACAAGAAGGCTGGTGGTTCAAACTCACCGGCTACTCCTTGGAAGGAAGGTTGAGCAATCTACTTCTGTAGTGATACCGCCTCAGAAACCAAGAAGGGATCGCTATATGTTGGGTCCGACTCTATGGCAGTGAGTTTTGGTGTTTTTTTTGTTTGTTTGTTTGTTTTACACAGCTTCACTTGGCAGACCCCAAACTGTCATCGTTGTTGTTGTTGTTTGCCGTTGAGTCGGCCCCGACTCTTAGCGACCCCTCCTTGGGTTTCCGAGGCAGTATCACTACGGAAGTAGGATTGCCCAACCTTCCTTCTGAGGAGTGGCTGGTGGGTTTGA
>NW_006921871.1:3496485-3527687 GCF_000298275.1 Orycteropus afer afer | reverse complement strand
TTGAACCACCAGCCGTCTGGTTAGCAGGCAAGTGTCTTAGCCACTATGCTACCAGAGCTCCTTTGTTTCATCTAGACGTCAAAAAAAAGTTTCATCTAGACGTCAAAAATATCAGTGAGAAGAAAAGAGTTCATAAATTCAACCCAAGGAATTGCCCTTTTTCCTACTTCCTCTGTCTTCAAAACAATAAATCTTGATTCTCTTCTTATCTCTAAAACATTGACCAGTTTTCTTTGACAATATCTTCTCATTATGAAGAGTCAAAGGAAAAATTGGTAGGTAAGTTAGTCTCTTAATTAAGTTCTCCCTTCATGATATTATTGATTTAATTATAAAAATTGTTATACAGCTATATAAAGATATTAAATTCATTTTGATTATTGAATTTACCATGGACTGGCAGAAGAGAAAACAATCTGTCTTGGAAGAAGTACATCCAGAATGTCCCTTAGAAGTGAGATGGCGAGATTTTGTCTGACTTACTCTGTTCATTGTATCAGGAAAGACTAGGTCCTGGACAAGGACATCATGTGAGATAAAATAGTGGCTCAGTGAAAAAGTAGAGGCTCCAAGAAAAGAAGAAAACCCTCAATAATTGAGAAGAGTGACACAGTGGGTGCAACAATAGATTCAGACATAACAACAATTGTGTGGATGTCACAAGACCACATACTGTTTCTTTCTAGCAACTCAATAGCACCTAACAGCTAACAACATTTTTCCTTCCCCTCCAGAAATGAAGAAAATTGATTAGAGTAGCAATTGTATGAAACAAGGAATTGGAATTTCCTGAGAAGAGTAAGTTGGCTAAAGTTCCCAAGTCAAGGAACAAGTTGATTAAAAAATGGCTATTCAGTAAATCCTGAAAGCAATCTAAACCCAAAGTTATTTTTGCTGTCAGTGAGCCAGGGTTAGGGGTTGAACTGGTGGGCTCTTAGAAAACATCTTAACATCTTACTTCATTTAACATTGTTAAAATATTTTTGTCTCATTAAATTTTTTTTGATTACATTATATATTATATAATGCTATATGATATTATATAATCATATAATTGTACATTATTACATTGCAAAACTCATTATATTACAAAGGACCCTGATTATTTACTTACTGGATGGCGATGCACCATACTCTGACATTTAATACCTGTCCTCTTCATACACACGGGTGCAAAGGAACCCTGGATATATTATAGTTTGCTTATAGCATTTTCCTGTATCTTTAAGGCAGAGTGGAAGAAACTTCTCTGTTCTAATCAGACATGACAGCGTGAAATAATGTGTGCAAAGTGAATATAAAATTGATATTATTATTACTTTCCAAAATGCATTATCTGGAAGATTGCATACATTTAAAAAGTAATTTATTTATTTGTTATGATCCCAGCTAATAAAAGGAGAATCCTAACAAATATAGAACTATTTGTATCATTTGGGAATGGATTAGGGCCTCACAATAGTTTGAAGAAAAACCAAGAGTAACCTTTTAAAACCACATGTAAGTCTTTATTGGAATTGCAAATATCAAGACTTTTCTATGCAAAACCAAAAAACTAAACCAAAATCACTGACATCAAGTCAATTCCAACTTATGGTAACCACTTTTGGGTTTCTGAGATTGTAAACCCTTACAGAAGTAGATCCATCTTCCTTTCATAGAGGAGTGGGTGGGTTTGAACCACTGGTTTTCTGGTTAGCATCCAAATGCCTTATCCACTATGCTACCAGAGCCCCTCTTTAAGGTATACACCAAATAACCTAGTAGAGACTGCTTATATCACTATTTTGGTTTGGAAATGTTGAAAGGTAACTGAATTTGCTTCACTTGGGTACAAATGTGTTCACTGAGCCCATTAGAACACAGGCTCCTGTGAAACATGACTTAAGTAGTTTTCATCAGCCACATGCTCTCAGCTGCTGATTGGTGAGCATTTGTGGACATGTTAATCCTCAGCTAGATGTATTTGGAGATTAAGACCAGTACATATGTTCAGTCTCCTGAACAGCCACTGATAGATCAAATAATTGGGCTATCATGGATTTGCACTGAAATTCCAAATAAATCTTTCTTGATTTAATCAGCATCTTGTTCTACTTGACTGTCACTGTTGTTGTTGTTGTTATGTGCTGTTGAGTTGGACCCGACTCATAGCGACCTCTCCTTGGGTTTCTGAGGAGTTCCCAAATGTGTCTATCAAAGTGTAAAAAAAAAAAAAAAAAAATGTAATAACTTTAATTTCTTTCTAAATTTAAAGCTGAAGCAAAACATCCAAGTCATTATTAACTAGTACTCTACCAAAAATAAAGTTCTCAGTTACTCACTTCAGCTTAATTATTCTTGTTTCAAAAAATAGGTGGCCTGCCACTCATAAAATCATTAGCTGGAAAGAAAAGTGGATTTAATTTGGATTGAGAGTAGAGAAGATGGTAGGCTATTTATAGAAGAATGCTGAAGAATGGACTTTGAAAGTTACAGAAGGACAAATATTATATGAATTCGTTATTGTAAAAACTGAAGCTAAGGTTTACACAGGGACGGAAGTTTTACTTGTCGGTTACCAGGGATGGGAAGGGAGGAGAAAGGAGGGAAAATAAAAATAAACAATTAAATAAATGGGGAAAAAACTGCCTCTGTTGTCTTGTGCCTGCCGCTTAGTTTTCCACTGAAACAAACCATGGTTGTTTCAAGATTAAGCCTCAAGTTATTAGATTTGATAATTTCACCGCAGAAGGACAATGAGACATTTAATATTTTTGTTATTTTGGATTGCTTGATTGAATTTAGGGGTATCTTTGAGGACAGAATTAGAATGCTAAATACTGCCTCTCACTGCCCTCTACAGCTATTTAAAGGTGTCACCCCTTTGCTTCTTTCTTCTAGTCACACCTTTTACTTATTCTTTTTTCTTAATTGGCTTTAACTGTGAATAGAATTTAATCTTTTGTCATAATTAAAATGAGATTGATAATTCTTCAGACTGTTTCTTAATATGTGCTCAACATCTACCAATGTTCACTTTGTGAGTTCTACTGCCTTCTGATGATTAGGCTTGAAGCCCCCTTATTTTCTTGTTCCAGTCCTCTCCATACTGAAAAGCTCCCCAAAGAACAACCTTCTGAAGAAGAGGAACAATGGTGCCATTAGTTTGTCATAAAAGTGAAGTGATACATGTGTTTAATAACACAGAATGTGAGCCATAAACCTCTGATTTCTCGATTGGGATGGCTCGTGGAAATGCAGGCCAAAGGAATTAAGTTAAGTTAAGAGGGGAAGATAAAAGGTAAAGAGTCTATTCTTTAAGTGTATAAAGTCCACAAAGTCATGGGAGGAGAAATAAAGTAAACCACATAGGCCATCAAGTGAACTTGAACTAATGTTATTACTAGTAGGAAGATGGAAGTTATATCATTATTTCAAAATATTCATTTGTTTCCCATAAGGATATTAAGCAGACAGATTAAGAGTTGTTTTTGTTGGTTAGAGTTAGGGCAAAAGTATGACAGATAGTCGAAAAAGTTCTGTTCTGTTCCATATCCAAGTAGGTAAATTTGTAGCTTGCCAATAACATTGTGCTTTTCAAAGGAGAGGAGGAAAATAAACACCATCAGTGATAACTTGGTGAGCATTATTAAGCTTTGCTTAGATTTGTTTTGGCATAAATATCAAGTGAGAGTGACTGTGGTACTACAGATGTAATAATTTTTTTTTAATTTCATCTAATTGGAGCAGTCATAGAAACTATGTTATCGACACTAAGGAAACAATTTACTCTGCAAACAAACAAAATATAGTTAGTACCTAAGGCACTTGATTGCTAACCAGAAGGCTGGTGGTTCAAACCCACCAGCCACTCCTCGGAAGGAAGTGGGGCAATCTACTTCCGTAGTGATACTGCCTCGGAAACCCAAGGAGGGGTCACTATGAGTCAGGTCCGACTCCACAGCACCTAACAACAACAACAACAAGGAAAGTGTAATATTTTCCAAGCTTAACTTTTTTTAAATGATGGCTAATGGAGGGGAAGTCCGAAAGTATTAACATATATGAATATATTTAGTTTAAACAAAAATTAGCTTTTGAAAGAAATAAGACTCTGGTTTCTGTTTTTGTTTTTGTTTTTTCCTATTCCAATATATATTAAACTAGTTGCTATTGAGTTGATTTTGACTCATGGCTACCCCTTGTGTATCTGAGTAGAACTGTGCTTCATGGAGTTTTCAATGGCCAGTTTTTCAGAAGAGATGCACAGGCCTTTCTTTCAAAGTGCCTGTGAATGGACTTGAACTTCTAAACATTCAATTAGCAAATGAGCCTTTTATCCATTTGCAACTATCTAAACACTGCCCAATATCTTAAATTTAATTGGAAGGACTATTTTCTTCTTCAGAGAAAAATTCCAAGAGTATTCAAAAAAAACAAATTGAATGTCCTTACTAGTAAGGACCTTCAAAAATAACTTCAGAGAGTGTTCTTTCAACCCTTAGGACTCTGAGTTCTAAAATGGTGATTATGAAAATTGAAATGATTTTAATCAGTGAGGCACAAGCATTCTTGACTTTAGGGTCCAAGAGTCACCAGAAGATTTCACTAAATTTAGACCAAATATCCTATGCATCACCTTCGTCTGTGGTGTTTTTGAAAAACACAGATTCCCAGGCCTGCTGTTTTTGTATCCTTGCATGGTGTCAAGGGATTTTTACTTTTCACAAGCTGACCACATTATTCTTCTTATTCCCTGAAACAAGTTAACCACCACAGTATCAAGTTCAGGATGCTCCTTGATACCCTTGGACATCTTAAAACTATTTTGAGATGGTCCAAAGTATTTTCCAATACATTTAAGATAATTTAAGACAGTCTTCCCTGTCTGAAGGCAGCAGCAGCTACTCATTTCCACTTGTGATCTCTCCTGTAGGAATGCAGATCATTGGGTCAGATATTCTGGTTTGTTTTTGTTTTTTAAAAGACACAGTACAGATCTTGATGTTGATGTGAAATCTCCTGATTTCTAATAGTTGACAATTTAATTTTTTAAAAAATGTATACGAAGTTGACATGCAAGCAAAAAAAAAAAAAAAAAACTGGGCAAGTTCTGATTCAAGGACACCCAATTTGCAACCTTCTGAACCTCTAATAGGAGTGAACTATCTGAAAAATAATCTGCTCTGCTCACATATGTAATTTCACCTCCTTCTATGATATACATACATAAAACTCAGGTGGCATGATCTCCTTTCTACACTCTCAGTGCTGGGTGTAGATATATGGAAGAGATAAAAAAAGAAAAGAAAAACACAGCATGGTTCTTTAAACCTTTTTCTATAAAATGCTTACCAGACTAGTTAATATATCAAGTTTAGTGATAGAGACCTTTTAAAAAATTTCAGAAATATTGAAAATATGAAGGAAAAACAATCATGGAAGGTTTGATTTAGAAAGTGTGGAATAGAGAGAGGTTAGAGAGAATAGACTGAACAAAATTAGGAAGGTAGGAATAAACATCAAGTTAATCTCAAAATCAGAACCTACAAAGAATGATGTAGCAATCACTGGAAAGCTGGACAGACTACTGCTCTCAACTGTGTGTAACACGTATCTGTATCAACGAAAATCAAAACCAAATTCACTGTCATCAAGTCAAGCTCATGGCAAACAATTACCTGGAACAGAATTCCATGAAAAAGGTAAAGAAGAAGCAACATGAGAAGTGTATTTGTTTCCTCCTTCATAAACTTGTCTACATTTAATAACATCTAATCTTAACTTAAAGAGCTCTGCTGGTGCAGTGATTAAACACACAGCTGCTACCCGAAAGGTCTAGTGGTCCAAAACCATCAGCCATCCCACAGTAGAAAGATGTGGCAGTTAGCTGCTGTAATGATTACAGTCCTGGAAACACTATGGGGCAGTTCTACTCAATTCTATAGGGTTGGCATGAGTCAGAATCAACTCTATGGCAACAGGTTTTTATACGTTAAAATGAAGATCCAAGAAGTAAGAGCATCCAACAAAAGAAAAATATTTATCTATTATGAGGAAGGGGAGCTCTGGTAGCATAGTGCCTAAGGTACTTGACTGCTAACCAGAAGGCTGGTGGTTCAAACTCACCAGCCACTCCTTGGAAGGAAGATGGGGCAATCTACTTCCATAGTGATACTGCCTCAGAAACCCAAGGAGGGGTCGCTATGAGTCGGATCCGACTCAATGGTACATAACAACAACAACAACAACATTATGAGGAACAGAAATAAGAGATGGGAATTATCTATGAATATGTAAGGAGGAATGTGGAAAAAGAACATTGACCGATTTATCTCATTAGTGGGTCCAGTTCGCTTAAGCTGTGGTGGAGACAATTTAGGTTAAATAAATGAAAGAACTTTATAGCTATATAAGGACACTCAGGCAGTGGACCATGCTATCAAGAGAATTTAGAGACACTCTGAGGTGGAAGACACTAATTTATTATAAGTTGATCTAAGTATAATCAAAGTCAACCCAGATACCAAACAAGGGAGAGGCTATTTAACTTTTAGAAATCCGTTTATTACCTAAGGACAGAGAGAGTAGCAAATGTGTGAGTACTCTATGGCAAGATTAATCTTCCATAAAAAAGCTCACTCATCGTATCACTCCCCTGTGAAAATACTTTAAATACATCTCTACATGATCCATTCAAACAAGTAAGTCAAAGTCTCACAGCCTAGCTCTTCCTTAGTGTTCCAATCAGATCTCCCACTCCTCCAGGCACAGGTCACACTCCTCAGGCAAGTCTACTCCCTGTCCTCTAAATACCACATAAATATTGCCAGTTTCCACACCCAAACCCACACGTCTTACACCCTTCTCTTCATCAATCTCCATTGTCTTCATCCTTCAAAGCCTAGTTCCTCCTGGAATCCTGGATTCCAAACTAGAAATTTCCCCCTCTCAGGACTTCAACATCCTTTGCTGTCAATATCCTTCATATGACACTTACGATGTCTCAGCTATAGCTGGTCATCGAAGATTACCCTTTAGGACACAATTTTCTCCAGAATACATGCTCAGTGATTTTTTCTTTTTAAAATGGATTTATTCATCAACTCCCAAAATAATTTCCAAGTTCTATAGAGTTTATGCTAATTCTAACATTACTCCAATAGACTCATATAGAATGTACTTTAACAGTTTCCAAAACCATGGCTTTATTTTTCTCTTCTTTCGTTTTCATCCTTAGATTGTTTCCCAAAGAAAACATTGGCCTCTGAATGTTACTGGCATTAGTCATGGTCCCTTCAATGAAAAATAAATTATGACTTATCATTCCAACATCAATGCAATTACAGCAGAATTATCTTTCGAATTATAGCCACATGGTTTTTGGAGGCTGATGAAGACTTTCAGCCCAGGAAACAGGTTTGGGATCCACAGAATATTCCTGAGTTTCTGCTGTTTTTCATTTACAATGGGGTAGCAACGAGGGCCACTTAATCAACTGTGAGCTTCCTTCATATGTGTTTGTTTTTGCTCTGTCCCTACCTTAATCTTGTCCCTCCCTACTTTTCTCCTGTATTCCATACATTTAAGGTTACTGAGGCATAGATAATAATAGTCTCTCAGAGTTTTCCTGACTTTCCTAGACAACAGTCTGAAACAAAAACCAAAAAGCTAGGGGGGGAAAAGTAGTGTCACACAAAAGCCTTGACAGATACTGCCACCTACAGGACTATTCAAGCACACTGCTTAAGACCATCTCCATCTCATTCTCACCAAAGAACATCATTCACCATTAGGAGAGGGACTGAGGATATTTGAACTGCATGGATATAGAAGAAACTAACTCCATCAAAATCACAAGCTATGCTTTAAAGTATGGAATAATTGTGTGGGTGTGTACACACACACACACATTGTATTATATTATACATTATATAATATATGATATCAATATTTGTAAATTACTTATTGCCCTGAACCAGTAACAATTAGTAAGGCTCTAAGAATATAAAGGGGAATATCAGTTTTTACCATTGATAATCTGTTATTAGAAAAACAATTTAAAAACCATTAGAAGAGTTATATACCTATTTTAAGCTCTACTATGCTCCTGAAAAATTTACATATACTATGTATATTGTGATAATCAGAATATATATATAGTATATACACACATGATATATTATGTATACATATATACATATATTATACAGACATATATACACATATAATATATACATATATACATATACACACATATATATATATACATATATATATATTTATATTTATATATACATACCAAACCAAACTCACTGCCATCAAGTTGGTCCCAACTCATAGCGACCCCTCCTTGGATTTCCGAGGTGGTATCACTACAGAAGTAGATTGCCCAACCTTCTTTCTGAGGAGTGGCTGGTGGGTTTGAACCACCAGCCTTTTGGTAAGCAGTCAAATGCTTTAAGGCACTATGCCACCAGAGCTCCCACATACATAAATATACCTATACACACACACACACACACACACACATATAGTCAAGCTGTCTGGAAGGTGTTGAAAACTTTCTCGTATAACATCTTATGCTTATAATTATATTTTGAGTATTCTTAATGAAAGTATCTCTGATATGTATGTTGTAGACTTTACTTTCTTAAGTAAGGGACACTGTGTATTTACTTGATAATTAAAACCATCATTAGGAATATGTATTAATGAATTAGCAACTAAAAAGTATATTAGGACATATTTTGAGTATTTGCTTTACCATATACTTCAAAACTATGATATTTAAAAAAAAAAAACAACAACAAACAAACTTTATTTGGAAATAATTTCAAACTTACAGAAAGATGGAAAAATAAAAACATCACAAAAATTCTAATAGTCCCTTTAGCCACATTCCCCTACCATTTTCATTATTTTTTTTGTTGTTGTAAGATATGTATAACACATTTGCCAATTCCATGCTTATTATGTATACAGTTTAGTGACCCCAATTACATCAGTCATGTTGCAGGTTCACTTATACTTATACTTAATATTGTCCCTCATTTGCTTAAATATTTCTTAATTATTTCACTCTCTACATACACACCCCACATGCACACACAACACAAACTCATCTTTTTCTAAACTAGTTGATCATAAGTTATATACATCATGGGCCTTTATCCCTAAACCCTTCATTGTGTATTCCTTAAGAACAAGGATATTGTCTTAATCATAGACAGTTATCAACACAGCATATTATTTTATCTAATTGAACATTTATATCCCCATTCTGTCTCTTTACTCAGACATGCCTTTCATATAATTTTTCCCCTCCTGGATAGGAACCAATCTACAAACAACAATAACAAACCAAACCCATTGTCATTGAGTTGAATCTGGTCCTAGCTATTTAAAAGCCTTAAATCTACTTTTTAGTCAGAATGGGGAAGTAGGAGGGCATTTCTTTCTTATTTGCTCAACCTGTCAGCTGACACCATTGCAGCCAAGAAGCTTGAATATAGCCATTTCCACTCATCTCTTTTGTTTCTACCTCTGAAATATGTTAGATTCAGAAACAGGATGATAAAGTAGTTTGGGATTATGAATAGGTGAAGATTAAGTATTCCATGTACGAGGGAGTGAAGACTTTTCTATGACTAGAGAGCAGGTGATGTGTTTGACATGTGACAGCTTAGGAAAATTTTTCTTACTTCCTGGGAAGTATATAGTACTATAGAGAGGTAACCACCACTCATGTGTCAGTTTGTTGTACTGTGGTGGCTTTCATATTGGTGTAAGGCTGGAGGCTATGCCATAGATATTTCAAACACCAGTAGGGTTACCCATGGTGGATAGGTTTCAGCACAGCTTCCAGACTAAGACAGACTAGGAAGAAGGAAGGAGCCATCCACTGCTCAAAGAATTAGCCAGTGAAAATCTTATGAATAGCAGTGAAAAGCTGTCTGACATATTCCTAGAAAACTTTATGAACAGTCCTGAAACACTGTCCAATATAGTGCTGGAAGATGAGCCCCTTTGGTCAGAAGGCACTCAAAATACCATTGGGAAAAGCTGTCTTCTCAGAGTAAGGTCAACCTTAATTACTTGGATGGAGTAAAGCTTTTGAGACCTACATTTTCTGATGTGGCATGACTCAAAAGGGGAGAATAATCAAAACATGTTATGTGTGAAGCATGAATCTAGGAAAAGTTGAAGTTGACAGAAATGAAATGGAATTCATAAAGATCGATATCCTAGGCATTAGTGAGCTGAGATGGACTGGTTCTGGCCATTTTGTATCAGACAGCCATATGATCTACTACACTGTGAATGACAAATTGAAGTGGACTGGCATTGCATTCATCATCAAAAAAAAAAAAAAAGTTTCAAACTCTATCCTGAAGCATAATGCTATCAGTGATAGGATAATATTCATATGCCTCCAAGGAAGACCAGTTAATACCACTATTTAAATTCATACACAAACCACTAAAGCCAAAGAAGAGGAGATTGAAGATTTTTACCAATTTCCAAAGTCTGAAATTGAGCAAACATGCAATCAGGATGTGTTGATTATTCCTGGTGATTAGAACACAAAAGTTGGAAACAAAGAAGAATTACTTACAGTTGGAAAATATGGCCTTGGTAATAGAAATGACACTAGAGATTGCATGATAGAATTTTGCAAGCCCAGAGTGTTATTCCTTGCAAATACCTTATTTCAACAACATCAACGGTGGCTACACACGTGGACCCCAACAGATGGAATACAGAGAAATCAGATGGATTTCATCTGTGGAAGGAGATGATGGAGAAGCTCAATATCTACAGCCAAAACAAGGCCAGGAACTGATTGTGGAACAGACCATCAGCTGCTCATATGCAAGTTCAAGTTGAAGCTGAAGACAATTAAAACATGTCCATGAGAGCCAAAATATCACCTTGAATATATCCCACCTGAATTTAGAGACTATCTGAAAAATAGATTTGACGCACTGAACACCAATGACCAAACACCAGATGAATTTTGGGATGACATCAAGAACATTGTATATAAAGAAAGCAAAAGATCATTCAAAAGACAAGAAAGGAAGAAAAAAAAAATGGATGTCAGAAGAGACTGTGACACTTGCTGTTGAATGGAGAATAGCTAAAGCTAACGGAAGAAATGATAAGATGAAAAAGCTGAGCAGAAGATTTCAAAGAGCAGCTCAAGAAGACAAAATCAATTATTACAATGAAATGTGCAAAGATCTAGAGCTAGAAAACCAAAAGGAGTGAATATTCTCAATATTTCTCTAGCTGAAAACACTGAAGAAAAAAATTAAGCCTAGAGTTGCAATATTGAAAGATTCTATGGGCAAAATATTGAATGATGCAGGAAGCATCAAAAGAAGATGGAAGGAATACACAGACTCACTTTACTGCAAAGAACTGATCAATGTTCATCTATTCCAGGAAGTGGCATATGATCAAGAACTAATGGCATTGAAGGAAGAAGTCAAAGCTGCACTGACAGAACTGTCAGAAAATAAGGCTCCAGGAATTGATGGAATAGCCATTGAGATGTTTCAACAAATGGTTGCTACGCTGAAGAACCTAACTCGTCCATGCCGAGAAGTCTGGAAGAGAGTTACCTGGTCAAATGACTGGAAGAGATCCGTGTTTGTACCCATTCCAAAGAAATGTGAAGATAATTAAAAATGGTTGCAGCAGTATTTTGTCATGGAACTTCCAGAAATGCAAGCTGGATTCAGAAGAGGACATGGAACAAGAGATATCATAGCTGATTTCAGATGGATCTTGGCTGAAAGCAAAGAATACTAGAAAGATGTTTACTCGTGTTTTTTTGACTATGCAAAAGCATTCAACTGTGTGGATCATAACAAATTATAAATAACATTGAGAAAAACAGGAATTCCAGAACAGTTAATTGTGCTCATGAAGATCCTGGACATAGACAAGGATCTATGTCATTTGAACCAGGCAAGGGGTTACTACATGGTTTAAAATCAGGAAGGCAGTGCATCAAGGTTGTATCCTTTCTGCAAACTTATTCAACCTGTATGCTGCACAAATAATTGGAGAAGCTGCACTATATGAAGAATGCAGCATCAGGATTGAAGGAAGACTCATTAACAGCCTGCAATATCCAGATGACACAACGTTGCTTGCTGAAAATGAAGATGACTTGAAACACATACTGAAGAAGATTAAAGACTATAGTCTATCGTATGGATTACATCTCAAGATAAAGAAAACTAAAATCCTCATAACTGGACCAATAAGCAGCATCACGGTAAATGGAGAAAAGACTGAAGTTGTCAAAGATTTCATATTACTTGATTCCACAGTCAACACTAATGGAAGCAGTAGACAAGAAATCAGATGCTGTATTGTACAGGGCAAATCTGCTACAGAAGACATCTCTTTGAAGACTAAGTTGCTCCTAGTCCAAGCCATGGTATTTTCAATATCCTCATATGTATGTGAAAGCTGAACAATTAATAAAGGAGACCAAAGAAGAGTTGATGTTTTTGAGTTGTGTTGTTGGCAAAGAATAATGAAATACCATTGACTGCCAAAAGAACAAACACATTTGTCCTGGAAGAAGTGCAGCTGGAATGCTCCTTAGAAGTGAGAATGGCCAGACTTAGTTTCATCTATTTTAATCATGCTGTCAGAAGGGACCATTCCCTGGAAAAAGGATATTATGCTTGGTTAAGTGAAGGGTCAGCAAAAAAAAAAAAAGGGGGGGGGGAAATACCTCAACGAGAAAGCTTGATAGAGTGGCTACAATAATGGGCTCAGGTATAGCCAGGATTGTGAGGCTGGCACAAGACTGGGCAGTGTTTTGTTCTACTGTACATAGGGTCACTATGAATCAGAGATAACTTGACGGCATGTAATAACAACAAAAACAACAATATAGATAGGTGATGTCTTCCTACTTTATATGCACATAGGTAACTTGTAGCAATAGTCTAGGGACCACAAATAGCTGAGTGGAACTCAAAATATCACTTTCTCATAATTACCATAATTGATGAATACTTTTGAGAAGTTGGAAAAATGACGAAAGTAGTGTCACAGAGACAAAGCTAATGGAATTGATGATCAACAAAGTTTAAGTAATTGAAAAACTGTGTGTGTGTGTGTGTGTAAGAAGCAAGAAAGAAGATTAAAGTGTCAGATACTATCATCATGATGCATGAAAAAAGTATTAACCACAAAAGTAACTATAATTTTCAATAGATTTTCCAAAATCCTGAAGCAACTTAGGAAAAAAAAAAAAAAGAAGACAAGATATTGTTAGGAAATGGAGATCATTTGAGATAATGTGAATGTGTTTTGGACATACTCAACCTGGTATTCTGAGGTACATGACTACATTATATCAATTTCTTTCAGGGAAAATTATTTCAATGAGATTTTTTCTTTCTTTCAACATTCACCTAACACTTGAACAGCTTGAAGTAAAGACGGTAACTGAGTGAATTCAACAGTGCCATAGAGTTGCGTTAGGCAGTCTGTACAAAGACAATAAAGAAAATTTCTGTAGGCCAGAAGACAACTGACCAAAACTTCCATAATTGCTTTTTTCCTAACCTATGCTTTTATTTATTTATTTATATTTTATTTTAAATTTCAATTGAGATTTATTCTGACATATTAGTAAGTATACATTCAGTCTATGTTCTTACACCTTAGTATTTGTGCAATTGTTTTCAGTGACAGAATGGAATTTTAGAATCCAGTAGTCCATAAATCAGCAAAACAATGTTAAAATGTTTGTAAATATAATAAACACAAAATAGAAAGATATAATTATATATATTAAAATATTTTTCAAAATGCAAGTATTTCAAGTGATTTAACTTAACTTTCATTAAATGTAAAGCATCTCTACTAAGCACTTTAGTTAAGCTAGATACCATTGCATCTACTAATCTTTTGGATTAGATTTCTTAATGGCAAATTACCAAATAGAGTTTGTCATTGAAGTATAACAAAGCCTGGATTCTTATAACAAGAAAACTTGATCTAGGACAGGGTAAAAGAGAGAAAAACAGAAGTCTTTCCCTGGGCAAATAAATTAAACTGCATATCTTCTAATATAAGTTAAACAAGTATGATTTTTAATGGGATTTCTCAGAGTTCTATACAGCAAAAGCACATTATGACACTCCACAAGTGGGATTTAGTTTCCCAGAGCTCATTTGATCAAAGAACACTTGTTCTTACAAAGCAGATTACATTTCCCCAAGCTAGTGTTCCTTGGATGACAGTTAGGGAAAGCTGATGTAACATAAAGGCAGGTTATCCCCTTTCCTCTAAATCATTATATGTACTAATAATATCTGGAACCCAATCTTTTTTAATATCCTTACTGATACCACTAAAAGAATTCCAAGAGAGAAACAAAGAGGTGCCCAAAAGAGATGCTAGAAAGGATATGCCCAAATGAGATATTCATTGAACTTGAAAAAGCCTTATCAGGTTCACATTTTCCACATTGTTCTAATTCTTGGATATTTATATAAAAATATAATTAAATTAATGTTTAGAAATAAAAAGAAATGTCTACAAACCAAACTAAAACTCAGCTTACTCAACTTGTTAAGTAAAACTCATCTTAAAGAGATAGATCACAGGCCAACAAAAGACAGAAGTGTTTGCTAAATAAAATAAAACACTAAAAAATCATCAGGTATGTATGTTTGTTTATGACTATTATAAATGTAATGCATATATGATGTCTTGGTGATATACATAATATCATTATTATACATGGATTTTGGCAGCTTCTACCAATAGAGTCAGTCATATAAAGCCACTTCATATCTTCTGGTAGAACTTCAGTGACCTCCCACACTATAATACACTCTTCTGAAACTTGATATTTTGTTTATTTAATTTTTTGGAGATCAGGCCTAAAATGGAAATATCAAGAGAAAGGAGCACAGTGTCTTAAACTCACACTGTTGTTGTTATGTGCCGTCGAATTGGATCTGACTCATAGTGACCCCTCTTTAGGTTTCTGAGGCAGTATCACTATGGAAGTAGATTGCCCCATCTTCCTTCCGAGGAGTGGCTGGTGGGTTTGAACCGCCAGCCTTCTGGTTAGCAGTCAAGTGCCTTAGGCACTATGCTAACAGAGCTCCAGTAAGATGGCGGAATAAATTCACACTAGAGTTAGGAAAAAAAGACTAGATGAGATTCTTTCTTGAAACAGGTCTAAATCATCAAGAAGGAAACTGCAGATTATCAAAATATATATTTTAATTTTATAATTTTGATGATGGCCTTGCTCCTCTATCTCTGTACTATCATGGTGACTTAATCTGACTTTATTTTCAAGTAATAATTTTTGGGGGATGGAAACTTGAATTTTAATCACTATTAATAGGATATGTATATATAAAGTTTTCTATCTGAACAGATGGAAAGAGTAGACACTGTGTTCCCAGAGGAATAAAAGATATCAAAAGTTTTTCAGTCCTTTAAGGGACAGAATTATATTTAGGAAATAAAATCAAACAGGAAAAAATGTCCTACTGTTTACTAAAGGGACTTTGAAACACAGAGCTGCCTTTGGTTCCATTCAAAGTACAACAATGTCCTTTTAAAAATATCTTCCTTGCTGACAGCTTTTAAGTTAATGCTACAAGTCAAAAATCTGGTTTAAATTGGAGGTCCTTTCAATTTGCCAGAATTTCAGCTTTCAAATTCTGCAACAGCATTGTGTACTGATGTCACTAGAAAAATAATAAATTTTATGGAAGTAAAGATGTGCCGTAGGATAAGATTTAGGGAAAGAATGGTTTACGCTTCCAAGTTAAGAGGGAATATTTTTTGTAAAGTAAAAAATAATTGGAAAGAATTATATTTGTTGAGTTGTATATAGAATGCTAAATATCTTAAAAGAGTAAGTCACCCACTCCATTCTAGTTTTAGCTAGCAATTGTTTCGCTGCCACCAAGGATGCTCTGAAAATAAATGAGAAGAGATGTGGCCAACAACAACCAGTCTCTCAATTAAAAGTTAAAGTATTGATCAGGTCAGTGCCTAATTGTGCAAAAGACGTTTTACCTTTTCCTATTGGCGGTGCAATAAAACTTTCTGGTTCTTCATTCTGCATTATACATCTTTTTCATTATTAATCATTTTTCTCACATATGCTTTGTTTATGCCATTTCTTTGCATCATGAATCCCTTATAACATAATATCTTGTCCCTTATCCTCCCCATACTTCCTTTCCTTGACGTTGTTTTCCTTCTCTCTTATCTCATCCAATAATATATGTCATGTCTCTCTTGACTTTTCAGACAAAGCCTTATTATGAGAATCTTTCTCCAGAAACCCCATACTTGCCCCAACAGTTTTATTTTCTCTGAAAAGTACATGAAGTTCAGCCATTTTAATATTAAGAAGAGAATGGTTTCCCTCTGAAGTTACACTTTAGAATTATTTAGCATATCTGATCTAAACAAAGCAATGTTATTTGATATTGCCTAAGAGTATTTAGAAAGAGCCCTGGTGGTACAATGGTTAAACTCTCAGCTGCTAACCAAAAGTTTAGACGTTTACACCCACCAGCAGCTCTGCAGGAGAACTATGTAGCAGTCTGTTTCTGTAAAAGATTATAGCCTTGGAAAACTGACGGGACAGATCTATTCTGTCCTATAAGGTCACAATTAGTCACAATTGGCTTGATGACAATGAGTAAGGGTATTTGGTGAATGATACATTACTAATTTAAATAAGTAAAACAAATTAATGATACAAAGACAAAACTTACCTGTGACATTTCTTGAAAAACTGAATGGAGGAAATCAGAATATACTGAGAAAAATATTATGGAGTATGCTGACCTTGTGTCATTACAGTGTAAAGACTCATGCAAACTTCACTTAGTCTTGATTTAACCACAGTGAAAACAAGTTTCTAATATGAAAAAATTTATAACAGCAAGATTTCTTCTTTCAGAAAAAGCAAACACAAAACAGTTTTAGTAGCAAATCCCCAGTGTCTTTTCAAGCACTGAACGTTTTCAGGCTTTATTGTTGAAGCCTGTCAGATGATATATGACTACCGTGTGCCTTCTGTGAAAGAAACCTAGCTTACAAATGGCATCAGGGTGTGAAATGGATCTTGTGCCAAAGTAGGGGCATCTGCGAGTTGAGAATAGTTCCAACTGTGTAGAGTTTTACAAGTTTGTCAGCCCTATGATTGGGGAAAACGGGGCTTATTGACTTTCAGATATCTCTATTCTCATATCCATTTCAGTAGTCTGTTTGCTAAAACATATGTATGTTTGTAGAACAAAAGCAGTACTGGTTAGATTATAATACCTGTGAGTGCAAAATATATTTTAAAAAAGCTGTAAAAGTAACCTCACACCCAGACACAGAGATTGTTAGGATAAAAAATAGTGTGGACCCCAGAGCCAGACTGACTGCTCCACCACTTACTGCCTGTTTGGCCTAACAAGTTACTTAACCTCTGTGTGTCTCAGGTTCTTCATCTATAAATCCAAGGTTAATATCTGACTTTCCTTAATCAAGTGCACATTAGCATTAAGTGATTTTATTCAGCAAACATTATATTGTTTAATAAATGCTAGCTGATATTGCTGTTGTCGTGTGCCATCAAGTCAATTCTGACTCACAGAAACTCTATGGGACAAAGTAGATCTGTCCATAGTGTTTCCAAGGCTGAAATCTTTACGGAAGCAGACTGCCACATCTTTGTCCTGTGTAGAGACTGATGAGTTCTAACCACCAACATTTCAGTTAGCAGGCAAGTAATTAACCACTGTGTAACCAGGGCTCCTTCACTTGTATATAAGTGCTAGTAAAAAAAAAAACAAAAAAAAAACCCACACATAGAGGACAAGAAACTAAAGTTCAATTTCTCTGAAAAATAAATTGCTCACATCATTATTCTCATCACCATTTGGTTGAGTTTAGCTGTTTCCATTTTCCTTCACACATGTCCAGTACTGCACATACACCTGCTTATCCATAAGGCCAACTGGCTTTCTGGAAAGGTCCCAAGCTTTGGCATATTTGTTTCTTTCTCTTTTGTTGTCACATGACTTGAAATTGCAATCAGAAAGTGTCCCTGATGCTAATGTTCATACTGTCAATGGGGAAGAAGGCACAAATTTAAATCAGATTCTCAATAGTAATGTGTTGTCATTTGGTATGATTAAACAGCTATCATTTTAAAGCCTGCCCTATAACTGTTGTCTGAGGATTTGCCTGAGAATTCTCTAGCTACTTATCTATCAGTTTGTCACATGATTTGAAATTGGTGGCTTTTGTGTTGTTGTGATGCTGGAAGCTATGCCACCATTATTTCAAATACTAGCAGAGTCATCCACGGTGGGCAGATTTCAGCAGACCTTCCAGAATAAGACAGACTGGGAAGAAGGATCTGGCAATTGACTTCTAGGGGGAAAAAAAAGGCCAGTGAAAAACTTATGCATTGCAGTAGAACACTGTGTGAAATAATGTCAGAAGATGAGACTCTCAGTTTGGAAGGCATTCAAAATATGACTGGGCAAGAGGTGCCTCCTCAAAGGACAATCAACTTTAATGACGGGGATAGTGTAAAGTTTTGGAAACCTTCATTTGCTGATGTAGCATGACTCAAAATGAGAAGAAACAGCTGCAAACATCCATTAATATTCTGAATGTGGAATGTATGAAGTAGGAATCCAGAAAAAATGGAAGTTGTCAAAAATGAAATACAATGCACACTCTCAGTAATGGGATAAAACCCATTTGCCTGAAGAAATTGAAGATTTTCACCATGTTCTGCAGTCTGTAACAGATCAAACATGCAATCAAAATATATGGATAATTAGTGGTGATTAGAATGAAAAAAATGGGAATGAAGAGTAAAGATAAATAGTTGGAAATATGACTTTGGTGATAGAAACAATGTCTGAGATTGCATGATAGAATTTTGAAAGACCAAGACTTACTCATTGGAAATATGTGTTTTCAACAAAAACAGTGATTGTAGAAGTGGACCTCACCAGATCAAATACACAGGATTCAAATCAACTATATCTGTGGAAAGAGATGATGGAGAAGCTCAATATCATCAGTCAGAACAAGGTCAGGATCTCACTTCAGAACAGACCATCAATCGCTCTTATGCAAGTTCATATTGAAGCCTAAGAAAATTAAAACAAATGGACAAGAGACAAGGGACAACCTGAAGTATACCCCACCTGAATTTAGAGACCATCTCAAGGATAGATTTGATGCTTTGAACACTAATGATCAGATGAGTCATGGAAGGACATCATGGATATCATACATGAAGAAAGCAAAAGATTATTAAAATGACAGCCTCCCCCCCCCCCCCCCAAAAAAAAACAACCTAAAATGGATGCTAGAAGAGACTCTAAGACTTGCTCTTGAGGGTAGAATTCATAAAGTGCATGGAAAAAATAATGATATAAAAGAACTGAACAGAAGATCTCAAAAGGTGGTTAGAGAAGACAGAGTAAAGTATTATAATGAAATGTGTAAAGAATTGGAGTTAGAAAACTAAAAGTGAAAAGCACACTCTACATTTCTCAAGTTGAAAAAAGTGGAAAAAAAAAAAGCCTAAAGTTGCAATACCGAAGGATTTTATGGGCAAAATATTGAACAATGCAGAAAACCTCAAAAGAAGATGAAAAGTAGACCATGTAAACCACAGACTATGTGACCCAGAGACCAGAAGAACTAGATGGTACCTGGCTATCACTCTCATCCACTGGGAAAAGGATCAAAATATGAGATCTTGGATAAAGTAGGAGAAAAACGTGGAACAAGATTATAAAAATGACCAAGCTTAATGGTCTGATAGAGACTGGTGAAACCCCCAAGTCTATGGCCTCTGGAATTGAACTCAACACCGTGGCTTCCAGCCAAACAATATACAGGCATATAAGGTGAACATTTATACCAGGTAGGTACATTCCTTGGAACAGTCAACCATAGGAGACAAGAAGGGCAGTATTTACACAGAGAGATAGCTCAGAGGGCAGAAATGCATAGGAAAGAAGGACACAAGGAAAGGGTAACCAGAGGAGGGAAGTGGGAAGAGAACTGTTACCTTATGGGTATTGCAGTTAACATCATGAAACAAAATGTGAACTGTTGCATGAAAAAGGAATTTGGTCTGTAAATTTTCACTCAAATCACAATTTAAACAAAAGAAAGAAAGAAAAGAAGGTGGACAACTACAGAGAGTCACTGTACCAAAAAGAATTGGTCACTATTCATCCATTTCAGGGAGAAGCATATAATTAAGAACGAATGTTACTGAAAGAAAGAAAAATAAAAAAAATACTGACAAAATACCCATTAAACTGTTTCAACAAATTGATGCAAAACTAGAAGCACTCACTTGTCTATGCCAAGAAAATTGGAAGACAACTATATGGCCAATCGACTGGAGAAGGTCCATATATGTACCTATGCCAAAGAAAGGTGATCCAATGGAATGAAAAAATTATTAAACAATATCATTAATACCACATGCAAGTAAAATTAGGCTGAAGATAATTAAAAACAGTTGCAGTAGTTGATAGGGAATTGTTAGAAATTTAGCCAGATTCAGAACAAAACATGGAACAAGTGATATCACGGCTGGTCAGGCAGATCATAGCTGAAATCAGGCAATACCAGAGAGCCCTTTGATTGTGTCTTATTGACCATACAGTGACATTTGACTGCATGGATAATAATAAAGTATGTAGAACATTGTGAAGAATGGGAATCCCAGAACATTTAATTGTGTCCATGTGAACCTGTACATAGATCACAAGGCAGTTGTTCAGACAGAACAAGGGCATACTGCATGGTTTAAAATCAGCAGAAGTTTGCATCAGGGTTGTATCCTTTCCCCACACTTATTTAATCTTAATGCTGAGCAAATAATCTGAAAAACTAGACTATGTCAAGGAGAACATGGCATCAGAATCACAGGAAGATTCATTAACAACCTGAGATAGGCAATGACACAACCTTGTTTGCTTGAAGCACTTAGTGATGAAGATCAAAGACTACAGACTTCAGTATGGATTACACGGGAAAATAAAGAAAAAAAAATCTTCACAACTGGACCAATAAGCAATATCATGATAAATGGTGGAAAAAATTGAAGCTGTTAGGGATTTCATTTTACTTGGATCTACAATTAGTGCCCATGGAAGCAGCAGTCAAGAAATCAAGCAACCCATTTATGGGCAAACCTACTGCAAAAGACTTACTGTAAGTGTTAACAAGCAAATTTGTCACTTTGAGGACTAAGGTTCGCCTAACCCAAGCCGTGGTATTTTTAATCACCACAAATGCATGAGAAAGCTGGACAATGAATAAAGAAGACTGAAGAAGAAATGATGTATTTGAATTATGGTGTTAGTGAAGAACACTGCATATACCATGATCTGTCAGAAGAACAACAAAAGTGTCTTGGAAAAAGAATAGTCATAATACTCCCTAGAAGCAAGGATAGCAAGACTTTGTCTTCTGTACTTTGGACATGTTATCGGGAGAGAATAGTCCCTGGAGAAAGACATCATGCTTAGTAAAGGAGAGAATTAGCAAAAAAAGAGGAATACCTTATGATATGCTTGACACTGTGGCTGCAAAAATGGGCTCAAATACAGCAACAATTGTGCAGGTGGCACAGGACCAGGCAGTGTTTCATTCTGTTAAGCACAGTTCTGAGGTGGAACTGGCTTGATAGCACCTAACAACAACAATATTTTGAGATAGACTCTAGTTCCACAGAGACCACTGACCAGAAGAAGAATTGGTCACCATGGCACAGAGACAATATATACCTTTCTCTTGGCTGTCTTTGTTAAAGGTATACCAAAGAAGTTTTAAATATAAGGTGTGTACAATCATCTTTGGGCTGAAAGCCTGTTTGCCAAAGTCATATTAAGAGCATATTTCCCCCTAATTGCATGGCATCATCGTGAAAATAGAGGTCTTTAAGCAATGCACAACTTTTGTCTGCAACAGCAGAGCAGAAATATGAAAAGAGGGAGGCATTTACTGTTTGTAAAATATAACTTGGAAGAGAAGTTGCTAGATACATTAATGTCATTAACATAAAAAGGCATTTCTTGCCTTATGGAACACATTTTACATTCACTGGAGATGCCTGTGAAAGGAATGAAGTGAGAATTCTGGTGATAGGAAGAAGCCCAAAGACAGAGTGGCCAGTTTAGATAAGCTATTACCAATCAATGAAGTGCTAGTGAAGAAGTGGAGTTAAATCCACACATTTGTATATGCAGAGAAGCTAGTGACCCTTTTTCATATGGTTCCTTCTCTGCAATAGCAGTGCCAAAATAAATTCACTATATAGCGTTTTATTATGTTTCCATTCAGAGCATTTGTCTGGATTGTATTATTTCTGTTATTACCCAAAGTCTATAGAAGATTCATCCAAAGGTACATATGCACCTAGTGTTGGTGATGAGGCACCTGGAAGAACAAAAATAATCTTACCTTATGACCAGACTGATCTAAAAGATGGCAAGTTATACTTCGAGAACTATCCAAGTTAGACCTGTGAGTTAAAAAATCGCCCTCAGTAAATTGCCCAGATTACTATATTTGGAAACAAATACTGACTGTGCATGAGGTAGTTTGTTTATATCCTAGACCTCTGTAAAATCCAGAACTGTAAGGAAAAATTGGTGTAAATTCTCATTATGTAGGCTAATTTTCTGACTTTGTCAAGGCTCTCAGTGAGGTGGGAGGCATGGTAGAGCTAGAATGATCCTTGTGTTCCCCACATCATTCCTCCATTCAGTAATACAGACAAAATCTTTTTCCATTCATTAGTTTCTATGGGAGGAGCTCTGGTAGCATAGTGGCTAAGACACTTGCCTGCTAACCAGACGGCTGGCGGTTCAAACCCACCAGCCACTCCTCGGAAGGAAGGTTGGGCAATCCTACTTCCGTAGTGATACTGCCTCGGAAACCCAAGGAGGGGTCGCTATGAGTCGGGGCCAACTCCACGGCACATAACAACAACAACAACAACAACAGTTTCTATGGGAAGCTCAACCAGATTGAAAAGGAAAAATAGTTTATAACAAAATATTTAAGATGGTAATGCATCACTTGATGCAAATACTTATCTCAAATGACCCAATTTCTATGAATTTTCATCTTTTTTATTAAACTTCACAAAATCCAAATATCTTAATGTTTACTATTTCAAACTAAATGTTTAAAACACTGAATTTACTTTTTCTTCCACAAAGTTCTCCTTCTGCCTTCAGTTTTTTTTCTGTCAAGTGTTGACATCCATTCAGTTTTTCAAGTTGAAGACATAAGAGTCCTCCTTAACCACTTCCATTTATTCTTCACTTCGGATGAGTAAGCTTATCTCACTGATTCTACCTCAGGAATGGGTTCTCTTTCTCTTTCAGATTCACTCTTAATGGCCTTCTCAAGCTCATCTTATCTTAAACCCTGATCCTAAGTCATTTCCTTGACACCATTCTTTCTCTCTGTAGTTCATCTTCTCCACAATAATGCCAGAGCTGTTGTCCAAATCAATCAATCAAGTACTGCATTACTCAATCACAGCCTTCTAAACAGGACCCTAACCTTCTTTCTCATCTTCCATTTTACTCAGGCCCAAAGTCTTGATGTATACCTTCGCTGTAAAATATGGTAGCCACTTATGCAATGTGATTATTTAAATTTAATTGATTACAATTAAATTAAATTAAAATTTAAGTTCCTCAGTCACACCAGTCCACATTTCAGGAGTGCAATTCAGCCCAGCCCTTTCCCATTTCCACTTCCAAGGATTTCCACTCTATTAGTCATGCTATTCAACTCACTGCCTCAACAAAGCATATGTTTATCAGTAGAAACACAGACACCAAACAAAAGTGTAATTTCCATTTCATACACCATCCTTTGGGCCTAAATTGTGTCTGAAACCTACACATTTCATATTTTTTAAAAAGTTGTTAATAAATTTCTCCACTACTCTTGGAGAGAAATTCACCGCTCAGTAGATTCAATTATCCTCAAAGAAATTATATTTGATCACTTTGAGGAGATTAAGCTTTCCTCAAACTACAATTGAGTGATGTGACCTAGAGTTAATAATCTTTTGCCAGTCCATTAATCAAAAAGACAAGCACAACAATGGATGGGTTCTAATGCACAGTCCTCAAACAGAAGCTGTATTAATTAATTCCTGTTAAGGAGATTAAAGCAGTATTTGATATGTACACTAAACTTTATAAAGACAAATTCAAAAAGTAACCCATATTCTTAAAATAAATAGACAAAATTTTTGCTTTTTAATCTATACTTGAACATCTTCAGAACTAGTTAAAGACATGGAGTAAAAAGAGTCAAGATTTCTATCTGGAATATTTTATTCTATTCATTTTCTGCATGAAACAAAGCTAATTAGTTTCTGTAGAGCTCCTACTTAATGATAATTCCATACAGAATTCTGATGTCAGTGTTTTCCTAAATAAGCAAAAATATATTACTGTTTAATTTACTTGATGGCACATAATAACAACAACTTTAGGACAAAATTTCAGAATTTTATATATTATTTGTAATTTATATACATTATATATATATACGTATTTGCAATTTCTGAAGTGCAGAGAGGTAGCAGGTATTGTGGCATAAAGGAGAACTACTTAAGCATAATGTGTTAGATATCTATTTATTGATTTGTTTCATTTTGTTTCTATTCAAGCTTTTTCCTTCTTCTGGGATTACAAGAAAGTCTTCTCTTTCTGATTGTGGCTTTTGCCAACCCACACTTCATACAGAACCCATATGTGATGTCATGTTGCTTTGTGACCTGGCCACTGTAGTTAGCGTTGATAGATCCAAAATTAGGCCCAAACTGGGCCAATCTCAAGACCATGTCTCTTTTAATACATTTGATTGGCCCAGGGGGTACCTCACTGATACCAGAGCCAAATATCTATCCCGATCTGCTACATAGGGTGTGTGAATTTCAGACATTCCTCCTCAAAAAAGCCCTCAGCTTTATTTCCAAAAAAGGCTAAATACAGAGGCAACAAAACTTGGGAGCTATCAGAAACCAAGTTTTCTACCACAAGGAAAAAACGCAGTCTTCAGTGAAATAGAATGAAATTGACACCTGAGAGAGGCAGTGCGGAAAATGATATTGATTCCTGACAGTAGCTGAATCCCTGGGGCTGACCATAACACTCTTTGTCCCTCTACCTTGGTTCTTTGAGGCTTTCTGCCATTCTGGGAAACAGTGTATCTCACTTTTTGTTTAAATGGTTCAGGATGCCATTCCTTTACAGTCACAATCAAAAGAACTCTAGCTCATATCCATTAAGAGTTACTGCAGACTAAAATGCAGAGTTAAAACAGCAGTAACATTTCAGACTTTTTCTGAAAAAAAATTCAAAGAAAGTGACAGGGTAAAATAAGCATCAGTGTGCAGCAATAGCATTCCTATGATGACTGTTTTTCTTCTACAATCATCTGTGTTTTCCATAGAGTATTATTATGACGAAAACAAAGAGATGGGGTCATGGGCTTCTAGGTTTTAGTGTACACAGTTAGAAAGGAACAATTCCAAGTAGCAAGAGGGACTCCAAAGCTTTAAAGCAAACAAATAAAATACAAATCAATACATAATCTGGGATAGAAACAAAAAGTAGATTAGTGGTTGTCAGGGGCTGGGTATGGGAACTGATAATGACTAAAAATGGAGATGAGGTTTTTAAGGGAGCCGATAGATATATGCTTTGGTGTTTTATTATGGTAACAGTGGCACTAATATGTAAATTTACTAAGAAACTGTACAGTAAAAGTGAGTGAATTTTGTAGTATATAAATTTTACCTGGATAAAAGTATAAACTGCAGAAATAAAGAAAGATATAGTATAAGCTCTTCTTAAGATTTCAAGCAGCTACAGGAAATTTTTATAAATAACTAATAATTTTTATTAATCAAAATTATATCAGTGGAGGAATCATTTTATAAATGTAAATAAGGCTTTAAAAGATCTACAAGTGATTTCTTCAAAATAAAGTCTCATATTTAAAGAAAAAAGTTTTGAAAACATTAAGACACTTGGGGATTCTAAATTATCAAGGCTAGGTAGAATCCTAGAATTGTGCAAGGCACTCACAATGAGATAAACAGAAAATCTTAGACAGCTTTCTATTCTGGAAAAACAAATTAAACTGACATTCTAATGTGTTAAAAACAAAACAAAACAAAAAAAGACTAAGGTGAGCAGATTAGAGGCCAATTTTGGATGACATGAGAGTATAATTAGGGACAGGATAATGTAGCATTTCAATAAGAAAGATTACTTTGGTTAAACCAGCATGAGTTGGGCAGAAGCAACCCATAAATCTATAATATAAAAAGAATTAATAAAGCAAAGCATAAAGAGATCCTGCAGACATAATTTACCTGGATTTTTGTAAAAACCATTAGATGGACTTTTCAAAAAGTGGTTATTTGGGAAAATGAGGACCAAGGAGAATTCTGATTACAAATTAAAATTTCACTGCTAGAAATCAAGAGTACAATTTCAATGAGTACTAAGGAAAAAATAAGATAAATATTTAAATGCAGGCACTTTAGTGATTGGTATTAAAATCACTATTGTACAACAAATTAAAGGTAAATAACTTTAAAAAGTCAAATAATTGGCTAAAAGTATATGATTATATAAATTGATACATACACTGCAATTTCTAACAGCTATAAAGGAGTTAAAAATATCAAACTGTATCCATGCTTTTGTTTTCTTTATCTGTGCTTAAATTGGTTATCCCTGTGGTAACTTACACTGCCCCAGAAATGCTTTTTTTTTTTTTTTTCATTTTTTCCAAAGAATTTTCTATACAAACAAGACTCTAAAATACCATCTGACTGAAAATAAAGTCCTCTCCTTAATGTACGTCATGCTAGTAAATGAAGCATCCAGAGGAAATGTCCCCAGCATTCCCAGGGCTCTAGAGTAGTAGGGACAAAACCCAACAAGCAATTACTGTGGGTGATTTCATATGCTATTTTTGTTTCTGGCCCTCATAAACACATACCAAACTACAGGACATTCTACTTATGGGTTCATAGTAGAAGAAAGGAGAGATGGGAGGAAGGGAAAGAGAGAGGGAGGGACAGAAAGGATGGATTCAAGTACTTAAAATGCTGAGAAATTTATACATTTTGAAGTTCAAAGTGGTACTTTATATACTTCCTCTAGGAGTATCTCTTTGTACTGGTATAATTTGGTATGATCCTTCTGTAGAACAGTGAATGATATATATCTAAAGCCTTAATATTTGGCATTCTCTTTAACAATGTTTCTTCTCTCCCCACCCCTTGGAATTCATCTTAACAAAAAATAATGCACATACAGAAGATTTTATCTAAAAATATGTTAACAACTTATTTTTCCTTTAACTATGAAAAACAGACACCCTCTTACCTAAAATTGAGGCTGCATTAAAGAATTATGGTATATTCATATTCTGGAATTATATATAACTAATAAAACTATTGGGAGCTCTGGTAGCATAGTGGCTAAGGCACTTGACTGCTAACCAGAAGGCTGGTGGTTCAAATCCACCAGCCACTCCTCGGAAGGAAGGTTGGGCAATCCTACTTCCGTAGTGATACTGCCTCGGAAACCCAAGGAGGGGTCGCTATGAGTCAGGGCTGACTCAATGGCACATAACAACAACAACAACAATGAAACTATTAAGCACTTGGATACTAAAAGTTGGTGGTTGAAATCAACCAGCTTCTTCACAGAGAAAAGTGTGGCAGTCTGCTTCCATAAAGATTATAGCCTTGGAAACCCTATAGGGCAGTTAGGGCAGTTCTACTCTGTCCTATAGGGCTGCTGTGAGTCAGAATCAACTTGATAGCAACAGGTTTGATTTTAATAAAAGTACTGGAAAAAAATTTTGACAGTAGATGGAGTAAAAGAAAAACATGTTATATTTTTGTATGGATAATATGTTTCAACTATTTTAAAGGAACACATTTTCAAACAAATTCATGTGCAAATAATACATCTGGAATTCAATTTTTCAGTTAAGTTTTTAGCATTTATTGCTAAATGGTGAGATTATAGGGATTTTTTTTATCATTTTTATTGTGTGTGTGTGTATTTATCTGCATCTCATAAAATCCTGCAATAAATGTAGACATTTTATTTTGGAATCAGGAAAAAAGTTATAAATATAATTTTTGAAGTTAAAATAAAGAAATGAAAACTTATATAATATAAACTGGATGTGGAGGTAACTTGAGAATACAGAGTAAAGAGACCTCTGTCTGGACAGTCACTCCAAGGGCTCTTTCTTTCTATAGGTCCCTAGTTAAAGAAATAGGGTGAAAGGTAGTATAGTGAATGAGAAAAAGCAAATGACTCAGCCCAGAGTGCCTGGTGTTAGCTAACATTTTGCTATTTAGTTGTTGGATGACCTTGGGCAATCATTGGCTTTTACTTCCTTTGTTTTATTTTTTCTTCTGTAAAACAATACAAAACACTTGCTTCCCTTTTACCCCTATGGGTGATGACAATGTTGAAAATATGTATATAAAAACACATTTTATAATTGTAAAGGGTTAATATGAGTTTATAATGAAAATGATTGTTAAAATAATAACTAAAAAAGAGGAATACAGAAAATCAAAGCACTAATAAAATCCAGAAAAAAATAAATGAAAATTAAAAATAAATCCATGAAATGTAAAGTCTTGGGCCTACATTTTTCAATCTGTGGCTAGTTCTTTCTGTGGAAGGAAATCATAGGAGTACATAAGGTAACTATAAAATTCCACTCCACTCTAACACTTTTCCTGTCAAGCTAGTTGGAAGTGAGCTCTGACTGCACGCCCAGTCCTGCTGCTCAGTTGAACTTCCTGGAACATACAGAACATAAGTGGTTTACAAATCTCTAAAACTGTTAGCGAGGGGAGCACCTTCTTTGCTACACACATGTTAAGAGAACAACAAATAACATTTACATTGAACATCTATTCTGTTCTAGGTGCTGTGTTGAATAGTTTGTGTGCATTATTTCAGTTAAAACTAGCAACAAATTTATGAAGTAGCTACAGTATTATTATGTACCTGTTCAGAGGTAGACAGGGGATGAAAATAAAGTTCATGTGCTTAAATATTGCATTCAAATGTCTCTTTCCATATCATATGGACGGATATTGGCATGGATAAGATAGGGATCCTGTCTCTAAGAATACTGACATTTAGCAGTGAAGATAAGACATACATACATTTCTAAATAAAAGCAAGTTGTGATCATTTCCTCATAGACTTCCCTCCCAGAAGAGTTGGCATTTTATCTGTCTTGCAGGTAGGCTTTTAAATCAGTCTTTATAGACTGAAAGGTGTGCATAAAGATATGATGTAAAAAACAAAATAAAAAACAAGTTTTCATACATATTTACATATGGGATTACATGTATAATAGACATATCATACAAGATGTACATATTGCATTACAAAGCAGACAATATATTCTTTGAGAGCAGAATGTGACCAATTCACATAATAAGCACTCAGGAAAGACTATTGAATGCTCAAAGCTATGCTTTTAAGAATGTTTGTTTCAAGGTATATATAGGATAGGTCTGGGAATGGGAAGAGTAAAATAGGGAAAGCTCTACTAAGATGGTAGGAGAAGATAGTCCAGCAGGGGAAATGAAGGCAGTGAGAATGTAAATAAATAAATAAATAAACCATAAATATAGGAGTAGAGACAATGCAGAATCCACTAGCCTACATATGTCTCAAAGAGCTCGAAGAGTTCACTAACAGTGTTATCCTGTATTTCTGGAGAAAGTACTCTATTATCAAGCTGTTAAGTGAAGAGAAGGTGTTGTTTGGTGGGAACATCTTCTGGACATGTCGCATTTGAGGAATTGAGGAGATTTTCATGACTGAACTTAGAGCTGGAAATACAAATTTAGGAATCATTCACACTGAGTGGATGATAAAGCCACGGGGACAGTAGATGAGACAACTGATAAGGGAAAGTATGAAAAGAGAAATGAAGCTGTTGGAGAAAGAATCTTTTTGGATATTGAATAGAAGGGGGAGGGAAAGTTACAGTAGGGGGAATAAATAAAATAATCTATTTCATTTTTATCATACTGTATCCCTTGTTTCTGAAAGCATAAATAGGATTCATACCATTGATACATTTATCTTTCTAGATTTCTATGCATTACTCTTCCTAGTCTGTCTGAGTTTGGAAGCTCCACTGAAACCTGTCCACCATGGGTGACTCTGTTGGGGTTTGAAATACTGATGGTATAGCTTCCAGCATCACAGCAACACATAAGACAGCACAGTATAACAAACTGACATACAAAAGTGCAAAAAGGGCAAGAAGGCCACATATTCTGACCTGCTAGAACCCCACAAGAGGAAGGCAGAATCACCATAGCCCAAGGCCTATTCCTGCAAGGCCAGACATGCTGCCTCCCTCTAGCCCTTTCACCAACCGTTCCTCCCAAAGCACCCACCACCTCTCTCCTGGGTTAGATAATTCACTGCAGTGGCCACACAGAACTCACAGATTATGGGGTTTATTAGGGAAGCATTAGATTACAATTCAAGTTCAGGAAAAACGTTCAGTCTCTCTCAACCCGCCGTCTCTCACCCAACAGTCCCTCACAGTATCTCTCCAAACAGTGCTTGTCTCTTGGTGTCTCTCTCAGCAATGCATGTCTCTTGCATCTCTTTCCCAGCAGCGCATGTCTCTCAGGAGCAGATTTCTTCTCAGCAGTACATCCTTCTCACCCAGTAGTCAGAAAGAGTTCTGCCCCTAGGAGGCCTCCTTTGGAGCCTGACAGAGTGGCCAAACTAGCCAATCATAACATCAGAATACTAAGTACCTGAGAGAGAGCGAACCTCCCAGAACATTGCTTTGTGTTGCACCTAACAGAAATACCCCAGGTGGATAACTTTCACAATCAGGTGCTCCTCAGTTGCTCACAGCAAATTCCACCATGGAGTTTACAAAGACTTATGGCTAGAAAAGCCATACCAGGCAATTTACCACACCGCAGCATGATATTCTTAATCAAACTCAAAATAAACAAAATCAACAAACAGAACACAGTAACAAGCCAAATTTTCTGTCATTTTCACCCAGGAGAGACAAAATCC
>NW_006921871.1:3473311-3496385 GCF_000298275.1 Orycteropus afer afer | reverse complement strand
TAAGCACCTGAGAGTGAGCCTCCCATAACATTGCGTTGTGCCACGCCCAACAGAAATAACCCAGGTGGATAATATTTACAATCAGGAGCTCCTCAGTTGCTCATAGCAAATCCCACCTTGGAGTTTACAAAGACTTATGGGTAGAAAAGCCACACTAAGTAATTTACTACACCACAAAGAGAGATATGTCATAAATACTGATGTCCTGAGTATTAGTGAGCTGAAATGGACTAGAATTGCACATTTTAAATCAGACAATTGAACAGTCTACTATGCCGAGAATAACAAATTGAGTATCAGGACATTCAACATCAAAAAGAACATTTCAAGATCTATATTGAAGTACAATCCTGTCAATGATAGGAAAAGATCCACATGCCTACAAAGAAAACCAGTTAATATTATTATTATTCAAATTTGCTTATACCATGCCCTCCCAGCTAAAGCCAAAGATATTTACCAACTTCTGCAATCTGAAATTGCCCGAACATACAATCAAGATGCACTAATAATTACTGGTGATTAGAACGTGCAAGTTGAAAACAAGAAGAAGGATCAGTAGTTGGAAAATATGGTTTTGGTAATAGGAATGACACTGGAGATTGCATGAGAGAATTTTGCAGGATCAATGACTTCTATATTGCAAATATCTTTTTTTTTTCAACAACATAAAAGGAGGCTATACATGAAGACCTCCCTAGATGGTATACACAGGAATCATATCAACTACGTCTCTGGAAAGAGACTATGGAGAAGTGTAATATCATCAGTCAGAATAATCCCGGGGCTGACTGTAGAACTGACTATCAATAGCTATTCTGCACATTTAAGTCCTAAGAGCCTAAATACAAACCTGAGTATATCCATCCTGAATTTAGAGATCTTCTGAAGAATAGATTTGATGCATTGAACACAAATGACCAAAGACCAAACGAGTTGTGGGATAACATCAAGAACATTTAATATGAAGAAAGGAAGAAGTCATTAAAAATTAAAGAAAAGATCAAAACGGATGTTAAAAGAGACTTTGAAATTTGCTCTTGAATGGCAAATAGCTAAAGCAAAGGGAAGAAATGATGGAGTAAAAAAGTTGTGCAGAAGACTTCAAAGGGTGGCTCAAGGATATAAAGTCTTATAATGAAGTGTACAAAGACCAGGAGTTAGAAAACCAAAAGGGAAGAACATGCTTAGGATTTCTCAAGCTGAAAGAACTGAAGAAAAATTTAAGCCCCAAGTTGCAACATTGAAGGATTCTATGGCAAAATACGTAATGATGCAAGAAGTATCAAAAGAAGATGGAAAGAATGCACAGTCACTGTACCAGAAATAACTGCTCAATGTTCAACTCTTTCAGGAGGTAGCATATGATTAAGAACCAGTAGTATTGAAGGAAGAAATCCAACCTGCACTGAAGGAATTGGTGAAAAAAAAAAAAACAAGGCTCCAGGAAATGATAGAATACCCTTTGAGATGTTTTAACAAAAGAATGCAATTTTGGGAGTGCTCACTTGTCTATGCCAAGAAATTTGGAAGAGAGCTACCAGTCAACCGAATGGAAGAGATCTACATTTGTGCCCCTTCCAAAGAAAAGTGATCCAACAGAATGTGGAAATTATCAAACAATATTGTTAATATCACACACCAGTAAAATTTTCCTGAAAAAATTTAAAAAATGGTAGCCACAGTACTTTGACAGGGAATTTCCAGAAAATAAAGCCAGTTTCAGAAGTGGATATGGAATGAGTGCTATCACTGCTGATCTCAGGTAGATCTTGGATGAAAGCAAAGAATATCAGAAAAATGTTTACCTGTGTTTTACTGATTAAGCAGAGCCATTCGACTGTGTGGATCATAACAAATTACAGACAACAGTGAAACGAATGGGAATTTCAGACCACTTAATTGTGCTCAAGAGGAAACTGTATGTAGACCAAGAGGAAATCATTCAAACAGAACAAGGGATTCAGCATGGTTTAAAATCACGAAATGTGTGCATCAGAGTTGTATCTTTTCACCACACTTTTTCAATCTGTACACTGAGAAAATAGTCCAAGAAACTTGACTACACGAAGAAGAATGTGGCATCAGAATTTGAGGAAAACTTTTTAACCACCTGTGATATGCAGATGACACAACTTCATTTGCTGAAAGTGAAGAAAGACTTGAAGCACTTAGCGATAAAGATCAGTTATAGAGCCTTCAGTATGAACTCCACATCCACAGAAAGAAAACTAAATTCCTCACAACTGAGCCAACAAGCAACATCATGTAAAATGGAGAAACAGATGAAGTTATTAAGGATTTCCATTTACTTGGATCCACAATCAACACCCATGGAAGCAGCAGTCAAGATAGCAAACAGCATATTGAACTGGGCAAATCTGCTGCAAAAGACCTCTTTAAAGTTTTAAAGAGCATAAATGTCACTTTGAAGGCTAAGGTATTTAAAAAAAAAAAAAAAGCCAGGGTAACTTCAAAAGCCTCATATGTACATGAAAGCTGGGCAACGAATAAAAGAGACTGAAGAAGTACTGCATTTAAATTGCGGTTTTGGCTAAGAGTATTGAAAATGTCATGGAGTGCTAGAAGAAAGAACTAATCTGTCTTGGAAGAAGTACAGCTGAAATGCTCCTTAAAAGCAAGAATGGTCAGACTTCATCTCACACACTTTGGTCATGTTGTCAGAAGGGACTAATCCCTGGAGAAGAATATCATGCTTGATAAAGTAGAGGGTCAGTGAAAAAGGGGAAGATCCTCAATAAAATGGATTGACCCAGTGGCTGTAACTATAGACTCAGGCATAGCAATGATTTTGAGGATGGTGCCAGATCAGGCAGTGTTTCACTCTGTTGTTACCTAGGGTTTCTATGATTCGGAACTGACTCAATGGCACCTAAAAGCAACAATACACTAGTCTGCAGAACCCAGAAGGATGTGAATATTGTACAAAGTGCACAGCTAAATATTCTCCAGCTTTAATCCATTTCAGTGTAACACATTTCTTAGTTGAGGCATTCATCTTTATTTGCTGACATTCATAGTACATTATCTTACACACATTTACTTCATAAAACCCCTGAATAAATTATGCTGAAAGAGGATGAAGTCTAGCACAATTGGAAGAGGAAGAGAGTTCTCAACACTATTATCCCAATTTTAATACCCTGATACTTTTTTTTTTACAAAGCAAACAGTTTACTTTTTGAAGTGTCTAACTGATGAGTATAATTAAAAACTAAAGTCCCCTGTGAAAGAAGCAAAGACTTTTTCTTCAGAAACCAAAAAGCTGAGTGTTAAGCCTATGATTTATTTTCAACTTAGCTGTATTTTGTTATGTGTTATTATCTATGGCATTACCCTTGGAATATTGTTTATAATAAGGACAAATGTGATTGCTGAAAGCATCAGTCTCCTTAGGATGGAAAAGGTTAACAATTCTTTATCCACTACATAGAGGTTACCCATTTATTAGAAGATAGAGTTTTTTGGCATTTAGAAACAACAATCGATTCTATAAAATATTATTAGGAGTCCATGGAGAGAGTGAAGCTTTTCATGTCAGAATGAGACAAAAACTGCTTCAGATAGGGACAGCCAAGGATCACCTACTGCTCCTCAGATGCAAGGGAACTGCCTTCCTCTAAGATTGCTCAAGCAGAAAATGAACAGCTGCCAATGTTGATCACACAGAGAGAAAATGCTGCTTCTAGGGATAAAAGTCTCTTTTTCATTTTTTAAAAGTTAAAACAATATTCTATATACTTTTGCTGAAATAGTAAGAGGCCCAGACTTGATAAGATCACAGTCCTGGAAATGATCAGTTGCTTCTTGATGTGGTTACAGAATTCTACAATGATATCACCAACAGATGCTCACAAGTAGCCTCAAAACTAACAAAGACATAGACTCTGTTTGCAATCTTTGCTGAATTATTTTGAAGTTTCAAAGCATGTTGTTCAGAATGGAATTTTGCCAAGATAACAATCTTCAGATCCAAACTATTTGGAGGGTTACAAACTACAGGGAGTCCCCTGGTTCTGCACTTCTGTCCCAATAACATGCAACCCTAACAAACCAACCTCTGTAAAGCTATTATATTAAAAATTTGAGGTACATACAATGGTTCATAATAAAAAATGGGCACTATTTTGCAACACAAAATTATTATTATTATTATTACTGTATTATTGTGTTAAAGATATTTTAGTGTATCTGGAAGTGTTTATTTTTTTTTATGTATAGAAAGGTATAACATATGCTAAAACAAACATTTGACTAACGGAGGCTATACATTGTACCTAACTGTTCCGATTTACGTACAAATTTGACTTAAAGACAGACATAAAAATGGAACTCATTCAGGAACTGGGTATCAGTTATGCCTCAATTTGTCCTTTGGCCAATAGATGCTTTCAAAATATATTTTCCTTTCCACAAAATGAAAACCTGTCTCAAAACACAGATCAATTTCAATAGAACAACTTTTTTTCATTGTTTTCTTTAATCAAGGGGTACATTGAAAAAAATGAACTTAAGGCTTCAGAAATAATGTTCATAATTGAGGTTTAAACTGCTAGTATAGAAACCTCAAATGAAACAACTAAAATATATACTAAGTAAGCAGGTTCAGATGATTGCTAGTTGGAGAAACTATTCAAAATGTGGTTCTGTCCTTCATGAGGTCCTTGGCCAGTATAGGGGGGAAAAAAAAGCTATAAAAGAGGAAATGCAGAAGAGGAAATGAATCAGGAAAGTATCTAGGGAGAAGAAATGGTGGTATGCTATTATCAAGTTATAAAGAACTTTAATCCCAAACTCCTTTAAGTGACATGATTATGTTGTGGAAAAAAAACACTCTACAATGTTGAAGACATTATTTTACAGCCATGCATGCTAAATATTTGCAAAAAAAAAAAAAAAAAAAAAGTTGTCATGAATCGGAAATCCAAGGAGGGGTTGCTATGAGTCGGGACCAACTCGACGGCAAATAACAACAACAACAACAACATATGAAATAACATGCAGTATTTTGATTTGATTTTGAAGATTAAGTAGCAAATCCAGCAACAGATAGCTTGAGTTTGGCCACAATTCAAGTCAATATTTCTGGGGGTTTTTGACTTCATAAGAAATAAGTAGTGAGGTTTTATGTATTGAATTGTGTTCCCCAAAGAAATATACTGATGCCCTAACTTACTACTCATGAACAGACTTTGTTTGGAAATAATGTCTTTAAAGGTGTTAACAATTGAGTTCTCATGAAATCTCACTAAAGAGTCCAAATCCAATCTGAGTAGTGTCCTTCTAGTAGAAAAGAGAAACACAGAGGGAAAGCAGCCATGTGATGAAAGAATTATACTTCATCTGTGAGCCAAGGAATGTTGGAGGCTACCAGAAGATGGGAGAAACAAGACAGACCTTACTGCCCCAAATGCATTCAAAGAGAGCCTGGCCCTTCTGACACCTTAAATTTGGACTACTAAACCCCAAGAAAACTCAAACTCACTGACATTGAGTCACTTCCAACTCATAGCAATCCCCTTTGGGTTTCTGAGGCAGTATATCTTTATGGTAGTAGATTGCCCAGTCTTCTTTCTGTGGAGTGGTTGGTGGGTTTGAACCACGAAACCTCCTGGTTAGCAGTCGAAAATGCCTCAGACACTACACCACCAGAGCTCCTTACTAAACCTCTAGAAAATATAAATAAACAAGTTTTTGCCATTAAGTTGAATCTGACTCATAGTGACTCTAAAAGACAGAGCAAAACTATCCCATATGATTTCCAAGACACCTTGCTTATTTTTACACCCTGTTCAGTACCAGGCACACAGAAGTTTCTCAGAAAAAATTATTGAATAAATAAATGAATAAATGACTTTGGTCATCCTTTGCAAGTCACTGTGATGACTGAGTCCATGATGAAAAAGAATTCAGGAGGAAGAATAATGTTTGAAGACAGTGAAACAAATGTTGTTGTTATGTGCCATCGAGTCAGCCCTGACTCATAGCGACCCCACCTTGGGTTGCCAAGGCAGTATCACTATGAAAGTAGATTGCCCAACCTTCCTTCCGAGGAGTGGTTGATGGGTTTGAACCGTCAGCCTTCTGATTAGCAGTCAAGTGCCTTAGGTACTATGCTACCAGAGCTCCTGTAAAACAAATAGGTATCTTAAAAACTAGCAGTTAGTATGATGTTGACTGAATTCAGAGACTAGAATTGAAAATAATCTGTTGTTGGCCTGTATTAAACAGAACAACTTTTTTAATACAACTCAGTAACAAATTGGGTTGTTTGACCAAACTTGTACTCAAACTGTTTCTCATCCATTCAAACTGATTTCTATGTTTTTGCATGAAACTGACTTATCATTCAGGGCAATAACTACATAAGAACTAGATAATGTTTCATACAGTATTAATTTTAGGAGAAAACATTACTGGGATTTGCATTAAATAAAATTGCTCTCTTCTGGCATGCTAATTCAAACCAGGAAAATGAATTTGTTGAAATTCTTCATAAACCTTATATAAAACCAACAATCTACTAAATGTAAAAGTCTGCTTATGAACATTGCCAGGATAAAATTTCATTTGAAAACAGAGTGATTGCTTGTATTTCTTGTGATGTTTACTCTGCAACTCCTGCAGAATTACTGTAAGAAAGAAATAGAAAAGAAAATCAATAGCAACAATGCACCACGAAATAAACTTTGAAGCAGGAACAGAAATGAAAGATTAAGATAAGACTATAAAAGCATGAAATAATGAAAAAGGCATCAATCTCAATGCCATATTAAAATGAACACACAATGAAGATGATTTCAAATATATAGTACATATGCACATTAGAGTATAGATGTTTTGCTATTTCACAAAAGCCTTTTTGAGTAGCAATTAATACCATTCCACCTTGCCTTGTGATATCTGCATAGCTTAATCAGATATTATTTCAAAAAAATGAACTTTAGAAAAGTATCCAAAAATTTCTCATTTTGCAAATATATTCTCTTTTGAAATTGTGTTGCCATTTCAAGTAAATCTGAAATATTTTTTGAAAAATCACATAATCCCTTTCCTTTTTTAAAAAGTGCCAGTCTGCTAGTTACACAAGAAATTATAGCTGCATTTACTACTGTTTGTAGTCAGCATATTTCTTCAGTATTTTTGGTCCATTTTTTCTTTCTTTTCAAAGTTTCTTAAAATAGTACTGTAAGACTGAAATTTAAAACTTCCATCAATTTTTATGTAACATATGAATTTTGGTAAACACTGGACATTTTACTTTAAATGCTGACAAACAAAAATGACTTCATTATACATGTATGTCCAAGCACAATGTGTAATATTCCAAGTACTTGGGAAGCTTACATAAACTTCCACACTTGCTAGTCTAACAGGTCTCCAAAGTGATATGGTTGAAATTAACTGCCCCAATAATAATCTAGTAATGCCACTAGTCAAGGCTAGAATCAAATACCTTTTCCCATTAAATTGTCCATGATCAACAAGTGAGTTCCTCCATGAAAGCCAAATGGCCTTTGGAACTGGTAGAAAGTCAAAGGGGCATGAGGGACAGATAGATCTATTTGATAATCTAAAGATTATGTGGGGTTTCTGATTATTTCTACTCACTTATTTTATTTTTTGAGCCTCCTCTGACAAGACATTTGACTGCTAACCAGAAGGCTGGTGGTTGAAACCCACCAGCCACTCCTCAGAAGGAAGATTGGGCAATCTACTTCTGTAGAGATAACACCAGGGAAACCCAAGAGGGGTCTCTGTGAGTTGGCATCTACTCAACAGCAGTGAGTTGAGTCAGACAACAGTGCTGTGATCTGCTTTAAGTCTTAGTAAATGAAACCTTTTGCAGCGAAAATTGATTTTTTGATTTAGTTCCTAAGTATTCTCTAAAGTGCTCCCCACCTGACTAAAGCCTAGTACTGAGACAAATGGTCACAATTTTGAATTGAAAAAGTCCAGTATCTGTTTTCTCTTAATGTGAATTAATCACATACACATTTTGTTCTCCTTTTAAAATTACTCATGGGAAATGTTATTAATTTAGAAATGTGAATTATCAACACTGTCCAGATACAAGATAATATGTGAATTTTCAAAACTGAACCAAGTTCATAAGCAACATAGAAATGTAGAGACAACATTTTTGCTTGATCTTATTGCAACAATCACTCTGAGCCAAGTTCATAAAACTTGAAGGAGGAATCATTACTTGCTGTTTTTGAAAGCAAATCCATATGATGATCTTCTTGTTTTTCCATTCCCTCTATTAGGACATATTCATTTACACTATATTCCAGTTATGAAATTCACTTCAGACTTATGTTTACATTGTCTAGTAACTTTTAATTTATGCAGTATTAAGAGTAATTCCATTTTGACCAATATTCTGTCATGTCACTTAATTACATTGACATTTACTGTAATTATGCCTAATTTAGGCTCTTTAAAATAAATTTTAGCTAAGAATTTAAATAAATGAGGGCCACCTGGCAAAACAACAGAAAGAACCTGTTTCTGTAAAGAGGTAGCAAGGGTACTCACTACTCTCCATGACAAAATTATTTAGTTTGATTGACAGAGGATAGAGGGGATCACTCTGTGGTCAGGGTATTCCCTCTTTTGTATGAGATCCAAGAAATTTGGAATGGAATTTGTGATGATGAGATGAAAAATAAAAGGTCTTCCTTTTCTATTTTCATTTTTAAAAAGTTATCTAAAATGGCACATTTATAGTCCTTGACATCTGTGATAGTTGGAGCTGTGTGTCAACTTGGCTGGACCCCAGTTCTGTGTGGTTGTTCCCATGATGGGATCAGAAGACTGTGTTCAGAGTGGCCAGTCTGCCCAAGGGGAGTTTCCCTAGGGGTGTGGCCTGCTTCCAAGATATCCAGGGACATCCTGGGAAGAGACACATTCTTTGAGGGATTGGAACCCTGGTGTGCGGACTACAAACCTCCATGAGTGAGCAGCGCACCACTCAGCCTGGAGATCTTGGATTCGTCTTTCCTTGGTTGGAGTCAACAACCAGTGTACTGCCTGCCAGCCTTGGATTTCTCAGCCCCCTGCGCTTACGGAAGCTAAGGCTGCCACCAGCCCGTTTCCTCCAGAGACTTGGACTTGTTGGCTTCTATACGTTTGTGAGCCATTTTCCTAAGATAAATTTCTCTCTCTCTCTCTCTAAATATATATATATATATATATATACACTTTGCTGGTTTTTTGTGTTTCTCTAGAGAACCCAATCTAACACAACATCCATTTTCAAAGGGCATTTTTTGAGCACAAACTATGCATGCAGCACCAAACTGAAGTACCAGATTATCAAATGAGGCCTTTACTACTGCCTTTCCTTTAGCTACTTGGACATAACTATAAGGACCAAGTACAATGGAATACTCCATATTCTACATCATGTAGGTCCAGATGCCACACGTGGGCTGTGAGTAATAGCAAAACCTGACCCCAATATTCCCTTTCTCAATATATTTTAAAAATCTATATAAGATGATTTGAGAGTGGAGAAAAGGACAAAGTATTCCTAATGGAGAATGAAGAGATTTTTCTTTTTTTTTCCCTCTCTCTTTTGGAGAGAGCTCCACAGAAGGAATACTCACAGCAGCAGCAGCTGCCTTTATAAGACACTGGCATCTCATTTCCAGTCCTTTGTTCTTATAGTCATGGGAGTGAAACAAAGCCACCTGAAAACTTCTCACATGAGCTTAATATATGTTCCCTGACTTTAGGGTAGACATAAAGAGAAAATATGGTGTTGTTCCTTGTGTGGAGGTTTGCTGAAACAAATGGCATAATAATTGGATGGGCCTGATCAAATCACATACCCTCTTTAGAAGCAGAGAACTTTTTTTCTGGACAGTGTCAGAAGGAAAAGTCAGAAAGATTCAAAGCATAAAATGGACCCAAAGCAGTATTGTTGCTTTGAAGATGGAGGGGCCCACACGAGAAGGAATGTGTGTGGCCTTCACAAGAAAATAACAGCCTTCAAGGGAACAGGGACATGAGAACTGTGGCTACAATGAACTGAATTCTGCCAACAATCTGAATGAGCTTGGAAGAAGATTTTTCCACAGAGCCTCAAGATAAGATTCAGGCCAGGTGACACTTTAATTTCAGTCTTTTGAGACCCTGAGCAGAGAACCCACTCTTCTCAGACTTCCAACCAATAAAACTGTGAGATAACAACTGAGTATTCTTTAAACCACTAATAAGTTGGCAATTTGTTATGCAGAAATATAAAACTAATGTATATTTTGGTTCTACGAGTGGGGTGCTACTTTCAACAAATACTTAAAATATAGGAGTGGGTTTGGAATAAGGAAGAAGAAGAAATCAGAGAAATTTGAAGCATGAGGATCATTTACCATGCTGTTGCTGCCTTGAAGACAGAAGGGAGCTATGTGCAAGGTCCAGGGAGTTAGTTGCTTTCAGTTGTAAAGAGTCACCCCTCAACTAATAACTAGAAAAGCTAAAAGGACCTCATTCCTACAACCACACACAACCAAATTCTACCAGAAACCTGAGAGAGCTTTGAAGCAGATCTATCCCCAAAGCTTTTGATAAAAGTTTAGTCCATCCAACATCTTAATTTCAGCCTTGTGAGAGCCTAAGCAGAGAAGTCAGCTGAGCCCACCTGGACTTCTGACTAGAGAAGTGTGAACTTACAAATAGGTGTTGTTTTAAACTGCTAACTTTGTGATACTCTACTATGCAACAATAGAAGATTAATATAGATGCTACAAACTATTTATTGAGTGGATAGCAAAAACCAAAACAAACCAAACTCATTGCCATTGAGTTGATTCCAACTCATAGTGATCCATCCCCATTGGGTTCCCAAATCTGTATGGAAGCAGACCACCTCATCTTTCTTCTGTGAAGTAGCTGGTAGGTTCAAACCACCAACCTTTTGGTTATTAGCCAAATGCCTTAAACACAACACCACCAGAGTTCCTTACTGAATAGACAATATTTATTAAATGAAAACTATTTATTGAATATCCATGGAACAACTGATAAATGATAACAGAAAACATTTCACATGGTGTCTGGGCTGAAATTCTGTTTAAAGAATTTTGAATCTTTGACCATTAAAATTTGAAAAAAAATCAACTCTCAGAGGTTGGCTACAACTAGAGACTTGGCAGTCTTGTATAAGTACCCCTGATGTTGTTGAAAATATTCTGTGGGAGTCAGTGAGATGGAGTTTTGTAAAAAGCTGTAGTCAAGTTGCATAGAGGCTCAGTGCCAAAGTAATTTAGTCATAAACTGCCATGGTTTTATGTATAGCCTACTGACATACTCATAACTTAACATGAAATGCTATTGTGTGTGTGTGTGTGTGTGTGTGATATAAGTTGAAGTCCTAGAACACTTGTTTTGTATAGGCAGATCAGTAGTTTGTAATGGGGAAGACAGAGTTTGAATTGAGTCTCCACACTGAGTACCAATGACTAAATTACAAGAATGGTGATGATGAACTAAAACAAAACCACAGAGATAATCAAATTGCTTTCCCGTATATCCTTCTATGTATAATGTTGTTGTTGGTGTTGTTATTTGCCGTCGAATCGGCCCCAACTCATAGCGACCCCTCCTTGGGTTTCTGAGGCAGTATCACTACGGAAGTAGGATTGCCCAACCTTCCTTCCGAGGAGTGGCTGGTGGATTTGAACCGCCAGCCTTCTGGTTAGCAGTCAAGTGCCTTAGGCACTATGCTACCAGAGCTCCTTCTATGTGTAATAATATCTCATAATTCCCTAGCCAAAAAAGCATCACTCTTATTTTAATTTTCCTTTAGGGAATAAGACCAAAGGACATTCTCTCTGGACTTTAATTATCCTTCCTTGGAGGAAATCTACTTTTTCACCATGAAGGCAAAAAGTGAAGGCTATCTAATCTTGTTCTCCTTCCATCCAGGTTCTGATTTTACAATACACGTTTTGATAATAGAATATTCAAAAATAAAAAACCCTGCTATTGCACTGGCATCTGGTGGACAACCAGTACAAGGTTGAACAGAAATGAGAGTTTAAAAATACCTTTTCACATAAAGGAACTTGAATGAAATGAACTTTGGACTTCATATGCTCTCTAATTAATTTTTTTTTTTAAAGGAAGAAGAAAGTATTGTCAAAAGCTAATTTATGAACTGTTGGATTTACAGCCATTATTCACTTAGTTGTCTTCAGACACTGGTTCTCAAACTTGACTGTATACGGGGTTAACAAGCAAACAGTCACAAGTTGTAAGACCTATGTCCCACCCCATCCAAAGATTGTGATTTCATTGGCCTGTGGTGCACTTTGGCACCATGATTTTTAAGAGTTCCTTTTGACTCTAATGTATGGCCAGATGGGAATCCCCATATACTGACTCACCTTGGCAGACCTGCCTACAGATCATGGCACAGAAGTACACACCCAATCCACTCTTGAGGAAAGACAACTGAGTGTCATGCACATTCTCCACTGGTGAGAATTAGATTCCAGAGATCTCTCAACTACAGAAATCCATGAGTAGTTTCTTTGAAAATAAAACACTACCTTTTCTCAATGTTCTAAGTTTCACTAAAGATTTTTTTTTTTTTACTTCTTCTTCTTTCTTTCATTCTCCAATTCTTTGCTTGCACCAAGGCAATGTCTTGTTTAAGTGCAAACTGTATTTTCCTTTAGTAAGAAGGGTGTACCACACTGCCTTGGAACTATGCGTAAATAATCTAGTGGTGGCAGATAGTGGCTCCCATGATGCACTAATATTGACACAGAAACATTAAAACCATGTACCACAAATCCTGATAACTGGAAAACTAATTACAAGTCTCAACCCCAGTTGACACAATAGCAAATGTGGCAATCATTTGTCTACCTTCTATACTACTTCTATGCCAGCCCAACTGCTGTCCAGTCGTTCCAGCTCATGGAAATCCCATTTGTGTCACAGTAGAACTGTGCTCCAGAAGGTTTTTAAAGGCTAATTTTGCAGAAGTAGATCACCTAGTTTTTCCTTCTAAGGTGGACATAAGCCTCCAAATTTTCAGTTAGCCTCCAAGTGTCTTAATCGTTTACACCAGCCAGGGACTCCTCTCTACTACTTGTGGGATTTAAACCAATATTTGTAAAGCCCTACTGAAGATGGTGTTTTACTTTACCTCAACCAAAACTTGTATAGCAGCACAGTTTGCCCTTTTTTTTTTTTTTTTTTTTCTATTTTTAATTCAGGTTCACTTAAGGTTGCATCAATGTCAGAGCCAACTAGAAACTAGAGCAAGGGAAGATAGTAGAAAATATTTTATTGGGGAAGGTATAGGGAACCTTGGAAGGAAGGTTCGGCAACCTACTTCTGTAGTGATACTGCCTTGGAAACCCAAGGAGGGGTCTCTATGAATTGGTACAACTCAATGGCAGTGTGTGCATATTAATCTTTTAATGGAGCATGATTTTATTTTTGCTGTCTTACATTTTCTTTTGTTTTCATTCTCACATACATAATGATGATGAATCAATTTTAACATTTTTACAGTTACCAGACTCTCTAACCTAGATTGTTTGCTGGAAGGTTGACTGACATATAATAGAAATTGGAAGGCCAGAGGCCAAAGCTACATATGACAAAGTGCCTCTGGGCTGAGTGGTTGACAAGTCCAGAATTTATGTAAACGCAGCCACAGAAAAAAGCCTGCAGAGGCTTCTTCTGCAGGCAACATTCCATCCAGTACTCTTACTCTGTTATTTCAAGGCAGCTCATGGTGACTTTTTCCACCTTGCACAACTGCTTTATCCCAGTGGTGGCTGGTGGGTAAGGAAAATGTTGAACCCTTTCCTTTCCATGCTAGCACAGACAGTTCACTTTTTCAGAGACTCAGGAATCCAGAAAAGAATGTAAGGAGATATTGTGTGCCAGAAACTTCTTCAAATAGAATAACAGTTTTCCCATGAAGAATGACAAATAGTGAAAGAAAAACATATCACTACGATCGTCGATATTTGTTGAGCATATATCCTGGTCTAGGTAGTTAGCACATAGAAACTCATTTAATATGCATAAACACTTTGTGGACTTGATACTATTGTAGTTTTCTTAATATTGTTGTTGTTATGTGCCGTCGAGTCAGCCCTGACTCATAGCGACCCCTCCTTGGGTTTCCGAGGCAGTATCACTACGGAAGTAGGATTGCCCAACCTTCCTTCCGAGGAGTGGCTGGTGGGTGTGAACTGCCAGCCTTCTGGTTAGCAGTCAAGTGCCTTAGCCACTATGCTACCAGAGCTAATATTAGGAAACTAAGATACAGAGAACTTAAATAACTTTCTCAAAGTCACACAGACAACAGTGAAGGGGCCAGGATTCAACATCCCACGATTTAGCTCTAAGAAGCCAACTTTCTCAATCATTGGACCATATTGTAGGTATTGCAGAAAGAGACTATGAGAGGTAAAAAAGGATCACATCATCCAGTTGGGGGAAGATAAATCCAAGGAAGTTTCTTAGGGAAGCTAAGATCTGACTTAAGTAAAAAATGTTAAATAGAAATTAACTGAAAGAGGTGGTTGGAAGAAGGAAAAAGAGATTTATGTGACACCATAAGTAAAATCAAAGAGATAAAAGAAAAAATCACATTATGTGTTGGACAGTTTGATATGCCAAGGGGTAAATATCAAGAAGGGAGATTGCATTGGAGATGTAAGAGGGCAGAACATGGCAATCTTTGATTCATAAGTACTTAGACTTTCTTCTACAAGTCAGAACCTCTCAAATGTGTCTGACCATGACCCATACAAACAAATATATTTTATATGGTGATTTCATACATTTATATATGTATCTTATACAATATGATTCTTAAATTGAGTAAAAAGTTTCAAAAAAATTTAACCTTACAATGTGAAAATCAGTAGCCTTTTTTATTCTATTTTATGTCAATTTTAGTTTGTTTAGGAAACTAATGTTGTTGCTGTTGTGTGCCGTCAAATCAGACCCAACCCATAGCAACCCCTCCTTGGTTTTCCGACGTGGTATCACTATGGAATTAGATTGCCCAATCTTCCTTCCAAGGAGTGGCTGGTGGGTTTGAACAGCCAGTCTTCTGGTTAGCAGTCAAGTGTCTTAAGCACTAAATACATTTATAAGTCCCTCTAATGGGTCATAACTTATAGCTTGAGAAATACTGCTATAGTTTGTGGGTGATCATTAAAGGACTTTAATCATGGGAGAAGTAGATTAGATTGTCACTTAAACTGAGTTACTTTGATAGCATTCATTACTGGTCTAAGGGATTTTGTAGGGGAACTGCAGTGTAGTAAATTATCTGGTATGGCTTTTTTAGCCATGAGTCTTTGTAAACTCCATGGTGGAATTTGCTGTGAGCAACTGAGGACCACTTGATTGTTAAAGTTATCCACCTGGGGTATTTCTGTTGAGAGTGGCACAAAACGATGTTCTGGGAAGTTCACTCTCTCTCAGATGCTTAGAATTCTAATGTAATGATTGGTTGGTTTGGCCACTCTGCCAGGCTCGAAAGGAGCCCTCCTAGAGGCAAAAGGAGTTTCTCTGACTGCTGGCTGAGAAAGATATGCTGTTGAAAGAAACGTGCTCCTGAGAGACAGGCGCTGCTGAGAAAGAGACACTGAGAGACACACATTGGTGGGAGAGTGGCTGAGAGAGACTGCTGGCTGAGAGACGGCAGGCTGAAAGAGACTGAGCATTTTTCCTGAACTTGAATTGTAGCCTGGTGCTTCCCTAATAAACCCCAAAATCTGTGAGTTCTGTGTGGCCACTACAGCAAATTATTGAACCCAGCTGAGAGGTGGTAGGTGCCGTGGGAGGAACGGTTGGTATCACGGTTGGGGAAAGGGCTGGAGGGAGGTGGCATGTCTGGCCTTGCAGGAATAGGCCTTGGGCTGCTGATGGTGCTTCTGTCTTCCTCTTGTGCGGTTAGAGGAGGTCAGAAGATGCAGCCTCTTTACCCCTTTAACAGGAACCAATGGGGAAAAAGGAGATCATTTCTAAGCTCAAGCAAGGGAAATGAGGTAAAAATCAAGTCTAGTTAGAAACCAGAAACAAACAAACAAACAACAACAACAAAAAACTCAGTGTCTCAGGTTCTCTAATAAAAGGACAATTCCATATTAGAAGAATATTAACAGTAATGATCATAGCACCTCCATTCTTGGAGAACTTTAAAAGTATGATAACAGCCAGCTACCTTGATAGGGTTAGTGGCATATTTGCCTGAGGGAAAGGAAACAATAAAGATGGCCATGGTGCCCACTTCCAGGTTTAGATTTCTGTTTCTGATCACTGTACATCTGAAAACTAGTATCAATTGCCTGATAAGGAAAACTCAATGGATACAAGACTGATTCAAAGAGGATTTAGAAATAAGTGAATAGCTATGACCCTCTCTGCTCAATCCCCTCTTACACAAATGTCTATGCCACTGTCAGAAAGGAACTCAGCATTTGTTTCTCAATAAAATAAGGTGAGAATGCTCTCATAGGCTTCTAAAGGAATTCTTCTAAGCACAAACAATAATGGGATTATTACAGACAGAACAATGTCCCCTAAGATACTATAAACTTATTAAAAATAACAATTAATCATATAATAAGTTTCATTGGTTTATTATATTTAACTAATTTTAAAAATTTTGCACATTTGAACTCTTACAATACTCTTATTTCAGTACTGATTTTAATTGGAAAAATAAAAGCAAAAGCAAAGGATGTCATATATAAAGTAAGGACTGAGCCTATCAAGGCCCCAGGAAGGTTCTTGATGAACTTTCCTAACCTGAATTTCTTCTTATAATCTGTAGCAGAGAGAGTCTTAAAGTCAGTCTGTGAAAGGTAGAGATGAACTAGGTTCTACAGAAAAGATTTTTACATTATTTTCCTTGTCTGCTCTCAACCCAATTCCTTTCTACTCCCTAAAAAATAAATTAAATTAAAAATAAAAATATAGCTAAAAGTAAAAATAAAATAAATTAATTAAGTAAATTAAAAGATTGGCACTTCTGAAAAAACTGGGCTGCCTGTTGACACATGGCTTTTGGAAAAGCCACTTTCTTCAGAACTCATTTATTTAGCCTTTGATCCTAAAGGAAATACTACGTTCCAAGATATGGGATGCATAAATAAATACACACACACACACAATCCACCTTTTCTCATTACCCTACAAACATATCCTTGCTGTTTAGAATTTTATCTTATAGTCCAAGAGAGATGTAATCAGTAAACTCTTGGAAATTCACATGTGTTATTTGGAGCATCCCTACCCTAAGGACATTAATAACAGGGGGATAAGAAGCAACCTCTCATCAGAAAACATCTTAAACTCATCTTAAACTCGCTGCAGGACACATTGGAGTATAAACAAACACATACATTGGGAAAGTCACTTTCAATGAAAAGTAACTTTCGCTAACTGTGATGAAGAAAATGTTTTGCTATAATTGCCTATCCTTGTTCCCAGTCCCTTCCTGCCCTGTAAGGATCAGCAAGTTAAAGGATACCATCCTTCAGACTGCTAAAGGAACAGATGTCAGTCACAAATTTGGGGAATCCACATATCACCCCAACCTTCTGACTTCTGGCCACAAATTCAAGGCTGGTTTCCCACTACCCTTTCAGGATGCCAGCCTCAAGTTTAGCAGTCAGCACAACACTTTATGACCTGCTAGCTCCTACTATCCCTTGAGGTTTGATAATTCACTAGAATGATTCACAGAATATCATACTTATGACTACATATTTATTACAGCCAAAAAAGATACAAACCAAAAGACACATGGGGCAAGGTCTAGTAAGGTTCTAAGCACAAAGCATCCATGTCTCAACGGATGCACTGCCTTCCTGAGAGGTCTACCAGGAAGTTCTCTCAGCCTTAGTGTTCCAGCTTTTATGAGTCAGGCCTTCATGGTAAGCTAAACCATGCATCTTGGGGCTAATTGACATTGGCCTCCCACCTGAACCTTTTCTGGTCTAGCCACAACCCACTCATCAGCACAAATCCTCAGAAGTGGCCTGGAAGTCCCAGCCTACATGCCACAATTGATCTAACGCTTATTCCTCTGAAGCCGAGGATAAAGGTCACTTTACCTGGGATAAAACTAAGTCCTTTACCCCAAACCTCTCTATGGCAATTCAGAGTTAGAATGAATCAACAAAGTAATGAAATGCTAAAGATGCCTAGAACTCCTACGTGGCTTTTGCAGATTGAATAGGGACCAAAACTGGCTATGGAATGACGCAATGACCTTCAGTCCACAAAGGCCCAGTTTAAAACCCTGAATCAATGATTTTGCAGTGATCATTTGGCATGCAAATCATTTTAAAGTCATTAAGAGGTGGTGCACATGAGTCCATTTTTATGTTAGCATACCCCAAAGGACTTTCCTGCTGTGTGTTTTATACTGCTACTGCTCTTTATATTTTATGTGTTTGCATTAATGTTTTAATTTTCATATATACATCCTTAGGCCATTTTATGAAGGGCATGACTTTTTTAAAATTCAATCGATATATTAAATTAATATAAAAATGGTCACATAGCAAATAGTCCTAAATCAATTTTCTGTGTTTCCTCTGTATACTCAACCCTTTCAATATAGTTTATTTATTATGGGTAATGCAGGCATAAGATCTGGGCTCTAAACTCTGACCATCTGTCAGATTAACACACATATGCACTGAGTATCTTTCTTCAGATGATGGATCCTACCACAAACCTCTCTAAAAGAATATATCAATGCCTCTTTCTCACAAAAATAAACAAAAACCACAACTGATTTGTATCAGCAATGCACACATAAGAAGGCTTTTTCTAAGTTGACCATGATGATTAGAACTTAATTATCTGAGAAACTGCTCCCACCACCCCAGTATTGCACAAGCAGAAGAAATGTGATGAGGTATTAAAAACAAAACAAAAGGAGGCAGGAAGCAAAGAGGCAACATAACAGTCACTACCACCATCCCACCACCAATTGCTATCAAGGTGATTCTAACTGAGGGGATGTCATGTGTGTCTGAGTGTAACTGTGCACCACAGAGTTTTCAATGGCTTGTGATCTTTCAGAAGGAAATCACTGGGCCTTTCTTCCAAGCACCTCTGATTGGTATTGAACACCAATCTTTTGGTTAATAGCCAACCACTTAACTGTTTATCCCACCTAGGACTCCTAACATAACATAGTTATTAAGAATACAGATTTTAGAATCAGATCATCTCTACCAGACCCAACTCAAGCATTAACTGCTTAATTTGAGTCTGGTGTAATTATTTCTCCTCCTTTTGCCTCAGTTTTCTCAATTTAAAATAAGAGCAATAATGCTGAGTATTTACCACAAGAATTATTGTAAACACTTACACATTTCATTCATGCAAAGCATTTTGTAGTTTACTCAATATGTTGTTATTATTATTATTATTGTCATTGGTGCTATAACAGCAATAACTTCAAGAACTGCTATTTAAGAACAATGTAAGAATGTAGGTGGCATGCTGTATTTTAAATTCTGAGTTAACCAGCTACTATACTAGTGGCTTAGTGCCTAAGGCATTTGACTACTAAGCAGAAGGCTGGAGGTTCAAACCCACCAGCCAGCCACTCCTCAGAAGGAAGATTGGGCTATCTATTTCCATAGTGATACTGCCTCAGAAACCCAAGGAGGGGTCGCTATGAGTCTGATCCAACTCGATGGCAGTGCGTTTGGTTTTTTGGTTTTATGCTAGTTACTTCCTATGACATTCGTATCATGCAGATGTCACCACACAGAATAGTGATTAAGAATGAAGTTCTGGTTTTAAATACTGGTTCTATCACTAACTACCTGAGCATCACTCAGCAGTCTTTTTTAACATCTCTATAGAATTTATAAGGGTATATAGTACCTACTCTGCAGTGCAGTTATGAGGATTAAATAAGTTAATATATGTCAACTTCTTCAAAAAGTCTCAAATACATTGTAAACATGTTACAAATACTTGCTGTTCTTACTATTTAATTTTCAGCAGGTAGGTCTGATGATCTGCTTCCAAAAGGTCACAACCTTGAAAATTCTATGGAGCATTTTTTTACTCTGCACTTATGGGGCACCAGGAACTGGAATGAACTCCATAACAGTTAACAACAATACTACCTAATTTAGTCCAGAAGGAAAAAAGTACAAACATTTAAAAATCTAGAAGGGCAACAGAACCAAGATAGTGGTTGTTAAAATCATCAACATCATCATAATCATTAAGCTAATATAGTATGCTATCATTTTCCTGCAATTTGGCTACATGGCTATGTGGACTTCTCAATAAGTTTTGATGTAGATAGACTATAGATTCTTACCTTTATTTTAAAATTCAGGAACCTGAAATTCTAAGAGCAGTAATGTGCTGAAACACACAGCAGAGAATGGTAGACCCAGGGCTGGTATCTAGGTGTGGATCCCTACTCCACTGTCCTTTCTTATCACACTGCTTTTCAATGCCCAAAGAACAAAATCCAAAGCAAGGCCATCCAACCAAAGCATCCTAGCTAAGAGGCCCCGATGAAACAAGAAAACATGGTCACACAAATCAAGAGCACAGGGCTTGAGGTTCTGGTAAGATGGCAGAATAGGCAGAAAGACTGCACAAACCCTCTTCAGCAAAGAAATGGGGAGCCAATTAACCCAGATACAAAAGATAATCCTGGATCCCTGAGCCTTGAAGGGAAGGATATAGAAGTGTACTAAACTCCAACTAGCAGAAGAATTTACATGAAGACAACAAAAAAGGAGACATATGGAGCTGCGGTCTGGCAGTGATCCTGATGGCACAGACAGCTTGGATATTGCCGAGTGGTGGTAGGACCTAAGAATTGACCTAAAGATTGACCCTGCTAGCCAGGGCCTGCATGGAGGACAGCTTGGTGGCTAGGGAATAGAAGGGGAAGCAGCAAAGAGGAGGGCGGGCTGAGCTATGGACTTCTGTCTGTCCAGAGGGTACAGCCATTTTGAATATTTACACATGGCTTGATCATTTTGGATACATAAAATGACAGCATTTTCCCAGATTCCAGGGTTTTAACAGGCTCTACTTGCCAGGAACCTCAAGGACATGCGGACCTGAATGACTGAAAAGCTTCACTTACTGAGTCAGAGCTACTACTTCCTTCTCCACCAGCAGGCCAATGATACACAACCACCAAGAAGAGCCTGACTCACCCTTGGCTGCTCTTCACTAACAGTTAACAAAGATCTAACTACAATAATGCCATGATGTCTCGGAGACAACAGACCATCACAGTCCACATAAAAAAGCAAGATAAAGTGGTAGAGACGAGGGAACAGGATACAGACCCAGAACATATCCCTGAGAAGAAACAGCACTGGAACTCTCTGATAAGGAATTCAAAAGAATTATATTTAAGTATCTTCAAAGGATTGAGAGACAGACCAAGGAAAACACAGCAAAACCTTAGAACAATTTCAGAAGAAAATACAAGAATACAATGACAAAATAAATGAAAAATTAGAAATGATTCTAAATCTACAGATAGAAATCCAGAAGATTAATACTAAATTTTCAGAAATAGATAACACATTCAAAGGGCAAAGGGGTAGAATTGATGCAATGGAAGACAGAATTAATGAGATTGAAGACAAATACCTGAATACTTCTTTGGAAAGGGATCAATCAGAAAAAAGATCAAAATACAATGAAGAAAGCCTAAGGGTCATGTGGAATACCATCAAAAGGAATAATCTATGTGTCATTGGAACTCCAGAACAGAAAGAGAAATATAAAACCACTGAGAAAATTGTCCAAGATTTGTGGGAGGAGACCTTCCCTGAGTTGAAAGATGAGAATATATCCATTCAGGAAGTCCAACGAACCCAAAACAGGATAGACCCAAAAGAAAATCACCAAGATATATCAACATCAAACTCATCAAAACCAAAGACAAAAAAAGAATCCTGAAAGCAGCACAGGATAAACAAAAGTTACTTACAAAGGGCAACCAGTAAGAATAAGCTCTTATTTCTCAGCAGAGACCATGTAAGTGAGAAAGCAATGGGGATGGTATATATAAAACCCCTAAAGGGAAAAATTTTCAACCAAGAAATGCATACCTGGAAAAATTGTCCCTCAAATATGACAGTAAAATTAGGAGATTTCCAGATAAGTAGAAATTAAGGGAATTTGTTAAAACCAGACCAACCTTACAAGAGATACTAAAGGGAGTCTTTGAACAGAGAACCAAAAATGCAAACAATAACCGACCATTAATACACAAGATGACATATCCCAGAAACCACAGCTATGGACATATTCAAAGTAAAACAAGTTTACAAGATTGTAAACAGAGAATCAGAGACATCAATTGGCAAGTGAGGACAACTATAAACCAAAAAGAGGGAAAATACTGCGCAGTTACAGGACTTACAAGTGGTGAGGAAGTCAAGAGAGTTGAAAGATAGAATGGACAGCTCTAATTTTGGTAAGAAAAATATAAATCACAGAGTAACCTCAAAGAAAAATGATAAACCTTCACATCACAATAAAAAGAGGACAAGCACAAACATTCAGCAAATACTAAAACAACAGCAACAAAGGAAACGATAACATGATTCATAAACATAATGAGCACAGCACAGAAAATAATATGGAACAAAGAAACCAGGGACACCATGAAAAAAACACAAAACAAAATGACAGTAACTAATTCATACTTGTCAATAATTATAATGAATGTTAATGGGTTAAATGCACCACTCAAGAGATGAAGAGTTGCAGATTGGATAAGAAAATAAAACCCCTCAATATGCTGTCTACAAGAGACACATGTTAGAGACAAAGACAAAAATAGACTAAAAATCAAAGGATGGAAAAAGATATATCAAGCAAATGGCAACTGTATAAAAAGCAGGAGTGGCAATATTAATTTCTGATCAAATTGACTTTTAAGACAAAAACCACCATACAAGACAAGGAAGGACATTATATAATGATTAAAGGATCAATTGAACAAGAAGACATAACCATAATAAATATCTATGGA
>NW_006921871.1:3451454-3469791 GCF_000298275.1 Orycteropus afer afer | reverse complement strand
TGGAATACTATGCAACACTAAAGAATAATGTAGAATCTGCAACACAATGGAATACTATGCAACACTAAAGAATAATGTAGAATCTGCAAAACACCACATATTGTGCACGAACTTGGAAGACATTATGCTGAGTGAATAGGTCAATCACAAAAGGACAAATATTGTATTAGTCCGTTATTGTAAAAGTTAAGGCAAGGTTTATCTATAGAAGGAAATTTTCTTTGTTGGTTACCAGGGGTGGGAGAGGAGGGGAGGGAACACTGTTAGATAGGTGGAGATAAGTATTGATTTGGGTGAAGAGAAGGGCAATGTACCAAATGTGAGTGATCGACAGGGTGGCATTGAGGAAGAGGAAGACATAGAGAGGTAAATGGGTGGTACAGACAACAAAGATGAACCCCTTTGCATATACTGTACTGCATTGTCAGTGAAGGCAAACATGGGTATATGGGTGGATAGATGGGTAGACAGGCTGAACTATTAAGTATGTCTATGAAGTGGGGAGTGTACCCAAGACCATGTATAGCGTTGGCAAACAATGATCCTATAAGTGTATTTGTATGATCTGAATCCCCAGGTGTACAGTAGAGCTGACAAGAGGCAAGGTTGTGGTCACTGCTTGGTCTCAGCCAGCTACCCAGAGGGACCGAGTAGTTGAACCTCTGGGCTCGGGACCACAGTCTCAGGGGACATCATGCTCAATTGGCATAACATACTACACAAAACGTTGTTCCACGTCCTACTTTAGTGACTGGGATCTTTAAAGCTTGCAAGCATCCATCTAGATGCAACAATGGGTCTCTTCTCATCCAAAGCAAAGAAGAATGAAGAAAACCAAAGATTCATGGGAAGAATTAATCCTAGCAACTGATACACCATGCAATCTGCAGCCTATACGACTATGAGACCCGAAGAAGTAGATGATGCTTGGCTACCACTTTCAACCACTCAGAAGGGGATCTATGTAGGAGATCCTGGATAGAGAGGGAGAACAATGTGGGACAAAATTCAAAATCATTTGCGAAAAAAATTAAAAAGTGGGGGGACCAGGTTTGCTGGTCCAATAGAGCCTGGTGGAACCACTGAGACTATGGCCTCTAGCTTCACTTCAGGTCTGGAACTGAAACCACACATGTGGCTTTGAGCCAAACAAAAGACAGGCATATGAGTTGAACATGTACCTGAGGTAGATACACTCTTCGGAGAGAACAATCATGGGAGAAAGAAGGGCTGTTTATGCACAGGGAGACAGCTCAGGGGACAGGAGTGCATGGAGGGATGGACACAGGGAAGAGTTAACTATAGGGGAGTAGTGGGAGGGGAGTTGTTGCATTGTGGTCAATTGTAGTCAATGTCATGAGACAAAGTGTATGTGAACTGCTGTATGGAAAATGAATTTGCTCTGTAAATTTTCACCCAAATCACAATTAAAAAAATAATAATAATACACATACACTCAGGGCTTCCATACTTGCTAAAGTCTAAGAGAAACTATAGGTAACAACTGTTTAGTCTGTACTAACCATTGGATCATTATCATAAACATGCATTTCTTTAAAGATACCCAATTATATGCAATATATTCATGTAAAGAGCATCAAAATTCACTTTGTTTTTGATACTTGATATTATCTTTATCTCTCAAAGCCATTAACAACTGATTATTTGTACCTGGCTAGAGTATTTAATAAAGAGGTTATTTTCCAAAATTCAATTTTTCAGCCTCCTTCACAGAAAGGTAAATAAATGTATTTGATTTGATCTTGTTGTTGTTGCTGTTGTTTGCCATCGAGTCGGCCCTGACTCATAGTGACCCCTCCTTGGGTTTCCGAGGCAGTATCACTACGGAAGTAGGATTGTCCAACCTTCCTTCTGAGAAGTGGCTGGTGGGTTTGAACCGCCAGCCTTCTGGTTAGCAGTCAAGTGCCTTAGGCACTATGCTACCAGAGCTCCTGTGCCTTAGATAATTCAGATTATTCTTGATTGCACACTACAGTTAGGGACAGTTAGTACACCCACAATGCCTTGCAAATTATAAGTGGAATATGTTTAACAGCATGAGACCCTCACCCCATGGTAATATTTCTTTATGCTTTTGATCAGATTAAGTTCCATAAAAAGAATGCATCATGTAAACATTCAAGCATTAAGACTTTGCCACTTTTAGTTTATTTGGGTAAAGATAAATAAAAGAACATATGTAGATACACACAGATACACCTATATATCTTCTTTGATAAAAAAAGAAAAATGGTTTAATTGTATATATTAGAAAACAAGAGTGTGGTAGCACTCAGAATTTATACATCAATAGGAAGCGGGAAATAGGAAATTTGTAAACACGTAACCCTTTTCACTGACAAGGTGCCCTTTCTAAGCTTCCATTCACTTTTCCTCTGATTTTCTTATCAAACTATTGGTTTTAGCCAGTTTCACATACATTATTCCTCCTGTGGAGAGGCCATTCCTTAGTCCTTTTGGGAGAGGCACAGTCCACAAAAGCTCTCAGGCAAAGAGACAGTCAATGGGCTTTTACTGACTCTCTAGCTCACTGAGCATTGTGCTGGGTGCATGGAACTGAGGCTTTCTTGCTACTAACTAAGAGGGAAAGCTATGACTTCTCAATCATCACGGATCTCCTTACATCATGAGTAAAAATGAAAAGTTTTTTCTCCCATCTTACAAGCTTTTAAAAGAATTTTGCTATATGTTATTGGACAAAATACATTAGGATATCATGTATGTTTTAGCACAGGACCAAATTTTATAGGTTAAATGCTCCTTTGATCTAGAAAATTTAAAAATGTACAGGTCAACAATTCTTTAGGTAACTTAGAAATATTCCACCCAGGAACTATTAGACCTGTTAGTCATCAAAGACAACTAGCAAGCTAGTTGTGACAACCAAAATGTCTCTAAATATTGCTAAATGTCCACTTGGGGCAAAATCATACCCAATTGATAATCCTTTCTTAAAGAAGCCCTGGTGGTGAAATGGTTAAGTGCTCAGCTACTAATTGAAAGGTCGGTGGTTTGAACCCATTAGCTGATCCATGGGGTGAAGAACTGTCAGTGTGTTCCCATACAGAGTACAGCCTAGGAAACCCTGTGGGGCAGTTATACTCTGTCTTATAATGTTACTGTGAGTTGGAATTGACTCGATGACACACAACATTTCCTGTCAGGATGGCATATAGGGACTAAGAAATATAATCATTTTCAATTTAAGATGACATGATAGTCACATTGCAAAGACACACAGACACACAGACACACAGACACACACAAACACACACCACCAGCACTGAACTTTCTAGAAGAAAAGAAGAAAGAAAGAGAGGCAGCATGGAGCAGAGAGTGCAAGCTTCAAATGAGAGTTCATTGATTTGAGTATTAGGACTAACTTGGAAGATTTTAGAAAAGTCTCATAATCTCTATAAGCCTCTTTTTTTCCCCCTTCCCCTGATATGTATAATTTGGACTTGGATAGAAGATATATATATATATATAGTTCAATTAATTTGAACAATGTCTAATTCTCAGATTCTTAGTTTCAGATGAAGAGAGTAGAAGGAACATTCTGAGTTTGAAGTTATGAGAACAATTAAATGAAGTAAATTACATTCTAAAATCAATGATATGAGCTGTAATTCTAAGAACAATTTGGCCAGCTAGCCTGAGTATCTTTGGCGGTGCCAAGAACAGATTGGCAGTATGGTACTGGCTGGGAGGATCTCTACAATGCAGCCTGCTCAGTCTGGTCTATCCAATGTTCTGCCTGGGATAACTTTAAAATAGAATAGGTATCAAAATTCTCTTTTGTGTCTCACAGACTGTAGGGAGAGCAGCCCATGAAAAGGCCATCTTCATTAAAATTCAATTCTTGTCAGAGATTTCATAGTACTTTTCCCCTACAATGCTACATATAACCTGAGCCATGTTGCCCTCAAAATACAAGATTCAACAGAGGCTAATCTTGCACAGATACCAGTGCTAAAAAATACCTGCGGTCCTTACAGAAACAACAGAAGACATAGAGTAATCCCTCACAGAACCCCAGATACTGTAGGAGAGAGATCCGATGGATCTACCATCTCAGGGCCATAGTACTGGAGGACATCAGACTGAATCGGCACAACAAAAATACATAGAAGCCTTGTTCCTTATCCTACATTGGTGAGTAGCAACTGGGGTCTTAAAAGCTTTCAAGGAGCCATCTAAGATGCAGCTAATGGTCTCCTAACATCAGAAGTGAAAAAGAGTGCAAAAAAAGGGCATTTGGAAGCTATCAGCCCTAGGACACGATGGCCCTGGAGACCAGAAGAACTAGATGGTGGCCGGCTACCAATGTCAATCACTTGGGAAATGATCAAATCTGGAGATCCTGGATAGAATGGAAGGAAAAATGTGGAACAAAATCCAAAATCTCAATAATGACCAGAATTACTGATTGGATGGAGTCTGGTGAGACCCCCAATACTATGGTCCTGGGATACATTCTGGGCCTGGAATAAAGCTCACTCCCAGGGGCTGGCTCTCAGCCCAATAGTAAACAAGATGTACATGCAGTCCACTCAAGCTAGGGTGACACACCCACATACTCTATGGAAACATATCCCTTGGAGCAATCAACCATGGAGCACCAGAGGGGCAACATTCACATGGAGGAAATGCAGGACAAACAGGAGTGCATAACTATGAGGTGTATGGGGGGAGAGTTACTGGCTAGGGAGAGGAGGAGACTGGGTTAGGGTTGGGCATGGTTGAAAAAAAAAAGAAAGGAAATACAATTACACATGGTTAGAAAGAATATTCTACTCTCTCTTTCAGGGACTTATGAAACCAAACAAGGATTAAACAGAAAGTATATTAGAAGTTTACCATGGGATTTGGATTCTAAATCATCTACTGAAACCGTAAATCATTTCTGGTTCAATAACTGTAAGTGGGACAAAAGAGAAGAAAGCCATACATAGATTTTGATAAAATTAAAACATCTGATGTTACCTAGGGAGCTCTGGTGGCGTAGTGCCTAAGGCATTTGACTGCTCACCAGAAGGCTGGCAGTTCAAACCCACCAGCCACTTCTCAGAAGGAAGACTGGGCAATCTACTTCCATATTGACATTGCCCCTGAAACCCAAGGAGGGATCTGACTTGATGGCAGTGAGTTGAGTTTTTTTGATGTTAGCTATCACTATATCCTTGCTCTATAAAAATATGCCATAAAGTATTACAACAGGGTTTAGCCATCATTTACATCATGGCTTTCCAATGACATCAGGTTTGAGACCCATGTCAGTTTGTAGCTGCAGACAACTCTGGTGGCAGGAGCTGGGATTAAGCTATAGTTCTTGGGATAATGGAAGATCCAAGAAAGAAATCACAGATGGATTCCTTCCTGGTGATGTAATGGTTACGTGCTTGGCTGCTAACAAAACATCAGAAATTCCAACTCACCAGTGCCTCCTCAGGAGAAAAGATCAAGTGATCTGCTCCAGTAAAGATTATAGGCTAGTAAACCTTATGAGGCAATTCTACTTTGTCATAGAGTCACCACGAGTCAAATTTGACTCGATGGCACACAACAACAAAAACAACTCTTTGTACTGAAAAATAAGTAAGAATGTTTGAGAATATTTTTATTCATAATGAATTAAAAACAATATTAAGACTGTATTTCCAGGTTTTTCATTTCGGAGGAACCAACCACAATGTTAGCCTGGCCAAAAAATCTATTCAGGATAACAACTGGAGAGCAGTGGCTTTAGGAATAGATAGAAAACAGCTCATGAAATACTTCAATAATATCAAGCAGCTCACTTCACAAAAAGATGGATCAGTTTTACATGTCAGCACTTCTCCCAGGGAGAAGGGGTTGATGTGAGTAGGGAAACAGCTCTACCCTGTTGTCATATTAGCATATTTGCCACAGAGAAACGAGATAAATAAATACTGGGGCCATCTGAAGTGATTTGTTGATCAATTGTGTGCATAATTACTGCTTTTGTTTCATTAATTTTAATTACCTGTTTTCTTTTGTCCTTATGCCCTGAGGTGAGTTTTTCATCAAAAGGGGAATGATTTTATAAATATCATATGCAAACAAATTAGACCCACTGAGTTTGGGAGATCATTTCTTTCCCTTCCCTCCTGTAAGGTTAGCTGCTATTTTCTGATAGTAATACTGATTCTATGGTAATGTACACAAAGGTATGAATCAGGAGAGTATACCCTTCTGTAATGCTTATTATAAAGTACCTCATTATTACACATTGTCAATCTATGACTTCAATAAGAGTAGTCCCAAAATTACAAATAAATTTTGCGTTTATATGATTACAACTTTTACACGCTGCTTATTGGAATACTCTTTATAGTTACTACAAGAGCCCTTATGGGAAAAAAAAAAAAAAAGAATGTGGATAATAAAGAATAAACTGCCGCAGCTGCTTAGGGGAGCTTATGCTAGAAATAGATATTTAGGCTGATCCAAACTGACTATAGCTCCTCCTTTCTCTTTCTAACACTGCAAGATAATTGTCTGTGTGCTTTTTAACACCATAGTTCTAAAATTCAATATTGTACCCAATTACTTGTTGCTAATAGGTAGTTTTTATTATCCTCACTTTCAAACAATTACTATCAAAGTTCAATTTGTACTTTGAATGATAACAGTCAATTCTGACGAGAGCTTGGGCACAGAACTCCCACACCTTGCTGGACTTCTGTAAACAAATATAATCTTATGAAAATTCTTATAAATACTGGTAATTGTTGATCCAGTCACTGGAAGAAATCTGTCCTAATGTAATTATCTGAAATGAGAAAAATATTTTGTGTTCACAGATGTTCAAAATAACATTATTTACAATATTTGCACTTGTATTTTAAAGTCATTAGGGGTTAGCTTTTATAAAACAAGAAACCAACTCATTGTCATCAAGTTGATTCTGACTCTTAGTGACCCCTAGGACAGAGTAGAACTGTTCCATAGGGTTTCCAAGGCTGTAAATATTTACAGAAGCAGATTGCCTCATCTTTCTCCCACCGAACGGCTGGTTAGCAGTCACAGTCTTTAACCACTGCTCCACCAAATAGTTGTGTATTTTCTAAATTTTCTTTAAGAATAATTTAATTCCAACAAACTCTCACTGCCCTCAAGTCAGTCCGACTCATAGCGACCCCTCATTGGGTTTCCAAGGAGATATCATTATGGAAGCAGATTGTCCAACCTTCTTTCTGGGGAGTGGCTGGTGGGTTTGAGCGGCCAGCCTTCTGGTTAACTTTAGACACAACACCACCAGAGTTCCCACTATGCCACCAGAGCTCCCTAAGTGTGTTATAATTTGAAATTATTTAATTTTTTAAGAAAGCATTTTCTTTAAAACTATAAGGAGATGTAAGGCACTCACAATACTGTATTAGAGCTGAGTACCTTAAATAAAGTGCTTGCTTCTCTACATGTATCTGATAAAAATGCACGAGGATATTTACCAAAGGCTAGAAACAGAAATGAGTTGGATCCGACCCGACAGTATCTTTAAAGCATGAGTAATTTAAAAATGCTTTGTTGTTTTAAAAAATTCTTAATTACAATCAACTGACAAATAAATCAATGTTAAAACACTAGGCTTTAAGTTCATCTGAGGTAAAAAAAAAAAAAAAAAATTATATATCTTTCTCCCTGGTTGCTTGCCTGGAACACACCAAAAACCAAACCAAATCCACTGCCATTGAGTGGACTCCAACTCAGAGACCCTATAGAAGAGTAGAACTTCCCCAAAGGCTTTCCAAGGCGATAAGTCTTTATAGAAGCAGACTGCCCTATCTTCTTGTAAGGAGTGGCTAGTGGGTTCAAACTGCTAACCTTTTGGTTAGCAGCTGAATGCCTTAACCCCTTGCACCACCAGAACTTCTTGAAACACAATAGGTGCACAATAAATTCTTGTAGAATATATTAATATGGCCTTTTCACAGGTTCAGAACCAAAGAGAGTAGATCAGCTGTTTTTAGTAGCAAAGGTGTATTAATTTAAGAAGTAAGAGATTTGGTTGTTGGTATACAATTGACTTCATCTTGGTCTAATGCCCTGGCCAAATCAGTTTTCTCATTCAGTGAGACTCATTTGTTTCTTTGGTAAAATGAATTCAATGATGTTCCTTTCCAATAGTAAGAAAGGTAAATCAGATAAATTCTGTCTATTTGAGGTCTATATTTTTATCGTCACACTCTGATACATAAATGTTTTTTCTCTGACATTATTCTCTTACTGAATTTTACTCATTTACTTTGAGTAAATGAGGATATTTACTCAAATATCCTCATTTGGGTAAAAATTAGTGTCTGTGAGTGTCAGTAACGATGATTGACTTCCGCATTCTGGGTCTTTGGGTCTACTTTTAAGGTTTACTTCCTATATAACCAGTAACCACTGAATTCACTCCAACTCATGGTGACCCCCTATATGTCAGTGTAGAGCAGTGCTCCACAGGGTTTTCAATAGCTGATTTTTCAGAAGCTGATCATTAGGACATTCTTCTGAGGCTCCATTGAATGGGTTTAAACTACCAGACTTTTCATTACTAACCGAGTGTTTAACTGTTTACACCATCAAGGGACTCTCTTCTTCCCCTTCTTTATATTAAAAAAAAAAAAAAAAAAAAGCCATCAAGTCAATTTCCACTCATAGCAACAGTCTGTATAAAACCAAACTCACCACCATTGAGTCAATTTGACCTATAACACCTCTGCTGGGTTTCCAAAGCTGTAAATATTACAGAAGTAGACTGCCCTATCTTCCTTTCACAGAACAGCTGGTGGGCTTGAACTGCTGATCTGCTGGTTAGCAGTCAAATGCCATATTCACTATACCACCAGAGCTCCTTAAGAGTCTATATATTTGGCCATACTTTTTCCAGATGAATTTGTCTTTATATTGGTATTGGATTCCTGTTATTCCTCCTTTGATTAGATATCAGCCTCTTTTTTTAAAAAAAAATTTTATTGTGATTTGGGTGAATGTTTGCAAAGCAAATTCATTTTCCATACAGCAATTCATGCACATTTTGTCTCATGACACTGACTGCAATTCCCCACAATGTAAAAGCTTTCTCCCCAGTTCCTCCCTGTAGTTACCTCTTCTCTGTGTCCTTCCCTCCTATGCACTCTAACCCCCCCAAAGCTGTCTCCCTATGCAAACACTGCCCTTCTGTTCTTCTGTGACTGAATGCTCCAAGGAGTGTATCTACCTGATGTAAATGTCCAACCCATATGCCTGTCTATTGTTTGGCTAGAAGCCACAGGAGTGAGTTCAGTTCCAGACCTGAAGGGTGGCTAGGAGCCATAGTCTCAGGGGGTCTCACCAGGCTCTACTAGACCAGCCAACCTGGTCTGTTTTTGATGATTTTTTAATCTATTTCCACATTGTTTTCCCACTCTATCCAGGATCTCCTGCATTGATCCCCCTCCAAGTAGTTGACAATGGTAGCCAGGTACCATCTAGTTCTTCTGGTCTCATGGTCATATAGGCTTGGGATTGCATGGTCTACTTGTCCCTTAGACTAACTGTTTCCATGTGTCTTTTTTTTTTTCCGCCATTCTTCTTTACTCTGGAAAAGGAGAGACCTATCGTTGCATCTAGATGGCTGCTTGCAAGCTTTTAAGATCCCAGTCATTACCCACTAAAGTAGGATGTAGAATAATGTTTTTGTGTAGTATGGTATGCCAATTGAGCTTTATGTCCCCTGTGACCATGGTTTCAAGCCCACAGGTACAACTACTCGCTCTCTCAGGGTAGCTGGCTGTGGCCAAGAAGTCACCACAACCTTGCCCCTTGTCAGCTCTACAGCCCTCTTGAAGGCCACTCATCCTTCCTTTAGACTGTTGATGTCCTCCATTCATGTTGGAAATTCATGACCATGAATATTATTATAGAGAGACATCATAATAATCTATATCTTTATAACAGAACCTATGAAAAAGAAGAACTCTTCCAATCAATAACTACAATATTCTAAATCTCAGAGTTATTGGGGGGGGTTGTGTTGGGAATAGATCCCCAAAAATATTATATCATATTATTACACTTTGGAGTAAAACTCATATAGAAGAAATATATTGCTTAGAGCCCATGTAATAACTTCAGATGCTAAAATACACAAATGACAATATTATAAGGCAATTTATGGCAAGGACTATTAAAATATCCTAAAAGATGCATAATATATAGAGAGTGATACTACAAATCTACAATTAAGTGTAGGCGTTAAAGATTTACATAATCAAAAATACGCTGTGACTTATGTTTCAAACAATATTTGAAGTTATTTAGATCTAATGATTTTCTGAAATGTGCTTTTAGATTAGAGCAGGGAGAAAAAGGTAATAAAGCTATGTAGTTTTCTTTTCTTTTTTTAGTTAGGACAACACTGAAAATTTGTCAAAAACATCTGCTCCTTAAGTGACACAATAGAATAAAAATTGGCAACTGAGGTTTGAAAGTTAATTTCAAAGGTTTATTATACTACAGGGTTCACATTTAGCAGCTGTCAATTTGTTACTGACAGCTATAATAAAAATCAGCAAAACCTGAAATCTTCCCCTGCCACAAAGACAGCTATTTACAAATTTGGCCGATTTTGGGGATCGCTGTGGATTTTTTTTGGGGGGGGGAAACACCTCTATTTGAGAAAGATGATATTTTTATTTGTGGGAAAATTCAAGTGACTAAAAAAGAAAAAGAAAACAAAAAAACCCACAAATGCTTTTCTGGCAATTTGAGCAAATAAATAAATATATGAAGAATGTAGGATTTGTGGTAGTTGTTCCAGTGTTTTTAAGTAGTGTTTGTCAATCTGGGCAGTTTTTCTCTCTGGGAGACATTTAGCAATGTCTGCAGAGATTTTTGATTGTTAATTGGAGTCAGGGTAGGGGTGTTACTGTATATAATCAATAGAAGTCAGAGGTGCTGCTAAACATCCTTCAATCCACAGGAAGGCCTCCACAACAAAGAATCAACAGCTCAACATGTAATTAGTGCCACGTGGAGACACCTTGTTTTAAAGGAATTGATTGGATGGACCTAAACAAAAGATGAGCTTACATTTACAGACTTCCAAAACCATCATTTCTTTCAAAAGTGTTGTGGTGTCGAGCTGTGCATTAAGTGCTACTTGAACAAGAGAGTTAAACTTGTTAACCTGAATTACAGCAAGTACATTTGCACTCATGTAATTAAATTTGTGTCAGCACTTACACTGAATATGATTCTATGTACAACATTTTATAACTGGGCTACAAAGATGAATCTGCTAATACTGGGGAGGAAGTTTCTCTAGGTAATAATTATTTTCTAAAGGTACTTGAGCTAATATTCCATACAATCTCCTTAATTCATTATCAAAGAAATGTTAAACCTAGTATAGCTTAACACTTACCCTCTACTGAATCAAGTTCTTAAATTAAAGTTATTTACAAACAAATATATATATATATATACACACACACACACACACACACACACATATATAAAATAATATGCCTGTGTTATTCATTTTTTCAGAGAATAAATTTAATTTAAAAGCTCAACAAAAACAGCCACTTTCAGTTTTGGATTAAGCAAATTTTCTACATTTTACTTTGATACTTGACTGTTAACCAGAAGGCTGGTGGTTCAAACCCACCAGCCACTCCTCGGAAGGAAGGTTGGGCCATCTACTTCCATAGTGATGCCGCCTTGGAAACTGAAGGAGGGGTCGCTATGAGTCGGGGCCAACTCGATGGCACATAACAACAACAACAATAATCACAAGAAATGTATTTTATATAAAAAAAAAGATTTATTTAAAAATATATTATCAAAAAAATATTATCTACAACACAAAAATATCTACAGAAAGAGTATTATTTACCAATGAAAAATAAGAGGACAAGAGGCAGGTAAAAAATCAAATATAGCTAAATTTTCATATAAAATATACATTATTAGAAGCCATCTACTTCTCCAGAAATTGATGAGTGAAAACCTTACGAATATCAGTGAAATACTATCTGATATATTACTGGAAAACTTTACGAATAGCCCTGAAACATTGTTCAACATAGTGCTGGAAGATGGGCCCCTCAGGTTGGAAGGCACTCAAAACACTAGGGAAGAGTTGCCTCCTCAGAGTAAACCTGACCTTAATGATGTGGATGGAGTAAAGCTTTTAGGACCTCCATTTGCTGATGTGGCATGACTTAAGATAAGAAGAAACAGTTGCAAACATCCATTAATAATAGCAACATGCAATGTATGAAGTATGAATCTAGGAAAATTGGAAGTTGTCAAAAATAAAATGGAATGCATAAAGATCAATATCCTAGGAATTAGCAAGCTGAAATGGACTGGTTTTAGCCATTTTGAATCAGACAATCAAATGACACACTATGCTGGTAATGACAAATTGAAGAGGAATGGCATGGCATTCATTGTCAAAAAGAATGTATCAAGATCTATCCTGAAGTACTGTGCTGTCAGTGACAGGATAATATCTATATACCTGGAGTTCAAAAAAACAAAGGGAAGAAAACACTCAGCGTTTCTCAAGCAAAAGAACAGAAGAAATAATTTAAGTCTCGAGTTGCAATATTGAAAGAGTCTATGGGCAAAATAATGAATGATGCAGGAAACGTCAAAAGAAGATGGAAGGAATACACAGAGTCACTGTACCAAAAGAAATTGGGCAATGTTCATCCATTTCAGGAGGTGGCATATAATCAAGAAGCAATGGTAATGAAGGAAGAATTCAAAGCTGCACTGAAGGAATTGGTGAAGAACAGGGCTCCAGGAATTGACAGAATACACATTGAGATGTTTCAACAAATGCATGTCAAGCTAGAGGCACTCACTCATCTATGTCAAGAGATTTGGAAGACAGTTACCTGGCCTACTGACTGGAAGAGATCCATATTTGTACCCATTCCAAAGAAAGGTGATCCCACAGAATGTGAAAATTATCTAACAATATCATTGATAACACATTCAAGTACAATCTTACCGAAGAGAATTTAAAAATGGTTGCAGCAATATATTGACAGAGAACTTCCTGAAATGCAAGCCGGATTCAGAAGAGGATGTAGAACTAGGACATTACTTCTGATGTGAGATGGATCTTGGTTGAAAGCAAAGGATATCAGAGAGATGTTAATATTTCTGCTTTATTCACTATGCAAAAGCATTCAATTATGTGGATCATAACAAATTATGCATAACATTGAGAAGAATGGAAATTCCAGAACACTTAATTGTACTCTTGAGGAACCTGGACATAGACCAGGAGAACAGAACAGAACAAGGATATACTGCATGGTTTAAAATGAAGAAGGGAGTGTGGCAGGGTTGTATTCCTTAGTCAATCTGTATGCTGAGCAAATAATCCAAGAAACTGGACTGTATGAAGAAGGATGTGGCATCAGGATTGGAAGAAGATTCATTAACAACCTATGATATGCAGTCAACACAACTTTGCTTGCTGAAACTGGGGATGACTTGGAGCACTTACTGATGAAGATCAAAGACTACGTTTGGATTACATATGTATGGATTACACCTCAACATAAAAAAAAAAAAAAAATCTTCATAACTGGACCAATAAGCAGCATCATGATAAGTGGAGAAAAGATTAAAGTTGTCCCAAACTTCATATTACTTGGTTCTATAGTCAACACCAATGGAAGCAGCAGTCAAGACATCAGATGACATATTACATTGGGAAAATCTGCTGCAAAAGACCTCTTTCAAGCACTGAGGAGCAAAGATGTCTCTTTGAAGACTAACCCAAGCCTTGGTATTTCATTCGCCTCATATGCATATGAGAGCTGGGCAATGAATAAGGAAGATCAAAGAAGAGTTGATGGTTTTGAGTTGTGGTGCTGGCAAAGACTACTGAAAGTACCATGGACTGCTAAAAGATCTAACAAATCTGTCCTGGAAGAAGTGCAGCCAGAATGCTCCTTGGAAGTGAGATAGGCCAGACTTCCATCTCACCTACTTTGGTCATGTTGTCAGAAGGGACCATTCCCTAGGGAAGGATATCATGCTTGGTAAAGTGGAGGGTCAATTAAAATGAGGAAGGCCCTCAATAAGTTGGATTGACACAGTGGCTGCAATGATGGACTCAGATATGGCAAGGATTGTGAGGCTGGCACAGGACCAGGCAGTGTTTCTGTTGTACATAAGGTTGGTATGAGTCGGAGACGACTCAATGGCAGCTGACAACAACAACAACACATTACTCTAACTCAAATTACTTGTCAATATCATTAGAAGGAAATTAAAGCAGGCATACTGCTTTATCATTATGGCTGGGAAAATGTTTTCCTTCCATTTGAACCACCCGTTCCTCTCCCTCTCTTTCTTTTAAATTTAACAAAAACTTGTCTGGCACTTATAACATGCCTCATTCCTGGCTAAATGTTTTACAAGTCTTAACTCATGTAATTCTCCTAAACTAAGAAAAGGGAGAAAAAAAAAAAAAAAAACCTCACTGCCACGGAGTCTATTCGATTCATAGCAACCCCTCCTTGGGTTTCTGAGGAGGTCTCTCTACGGAAGTAGATTGTCCAATCTTCCTTCTGAGTAGTGGCTGGTGGGTTTGAACCGCCAGCCTTCTGGTTAGCAGTCAAATGCCTTAGGCACTACACTACCAGAGCTCCCAAATGACTCTATTATGTAGGGACATATATTATCTACATTTTACCAACAATGGATCTAAGGCATGCTGAGAGTAAATAATTGGCCAAGGGGAATGGCAAAGGTGGGCTTTGGATCAAGGCAGTCATGTTCCAGATCCTTTCCTCTTTAGCTATGTAGGGTGCTTTTCTTCTTTTCCACATACTACTCTGCCTCATACTTCTCTTGGTCCTTTCCAGGCAATGTGATCTTGGAGGAAATTGAGTGCATATGAAAGTTGCCAGGGCAAGTCAAAAGAGTGTGGGGAAGAAGTGGGAGGCCAAGAGCCAGAGGACAGCTTTACCAGTTGGTCCCTCCATGGAGATGCTTTCTTCAATTCTTATAGAATTTGAAGTCTACTAATAGTTATACCCTAATTAAAAAAGCATCTGATCTTTCACTTTTATTTGTTTATGGGGTACATTTTTGTAAAACTAGCAACTCCTTTCTTCCCACAAGGAGAAACATATAGAATGATGAAGAGAAGTATGGACCTTGGAGCCTGGATTATTTCCTATTTGATTGGGTCACTTGAATGAATGGAACAAACAATATGGCTCTTGTGGTCATGAAAATACTACAGATTTGACAGAAAATGTTTTCTCATAATAGTATCAATGGTTCCTGTAAATATTACACTAATAATAACTAACCACGGTATCTTTATTTTGTTCACCAAATTAGTGAATAAATTCAACTCCTATGTCTTTAGGCCAACATTTGAAGATGGGTTCTCTAATGTTTGTAAATTTCCAAAATGATCTGATTCCAAAAGATATGGACTGCTTTAAAAGTACATGGAAGAAATTATATATTCAGGATATCAGATATGAATTCATTGTGTCCTTTTACAAGTTTCACATTCAGGGTCCTCTGTTTGTTCTGGTTCTAACTCAAGAAGAACAATTTGTTTTTCACTCAGTCCTGGCAGATTAATAGATTTTCCTATAATCTTTCCATCTCCTAATGTCTCAAACAGTTTGAAAACTAAAGGATTATTGGTTGACTTGGCCACACTCCTTGTACTCTTGACAATAAGAAGAGAAGCTGAGCAAAATTTTTAATTGCTAACCATAAGACTGGAAGTTTAAACCCACCAGCACTCCTTGGAAGGAAGATTGGGCAATCTACTTCTGTAGAGATACCACCTCAGAAACCCAAAGAGGGGTCACTATGAATAGAATCAACTCAATGGTGGTGAATTTGGTTTTCATTTTTTTTATTTTAATTGCATGTTTAAAAATATGATTTTAGCATTTTCAAAATAATTCAACTCAAATTTGTTAGAATAAGATTTATTTCAAATATATATTTCAAATTTATCTCTTTCACAACTGTTTGTCTAGTTAATTCCTGAGTTTTTTAATGATTGCTGTATCAAGACAAATTAAGTATGATCTTTTACCATAAATAACACCTATTAAATTGTGAACTAAAAGAAAAGAGAAATTTCTAGATGTAAGAAAACTTTAATAAATCAACATAAAATCATAGGTAATAAAGTCATTGGCTGAATCTGTGCTTTTAAACAGTCATCACACCTAATATCTAGGCACCATATATATTGAACATCCTGAGAAAGAGTTATCAGCATGCAGTCCTGACTGTATGCCCACAAACTCTAGTTGGATAAAAGAGAAAAGGCTGAAGTCTTGGCACATCAAGGTCAAAATGTTGGCATGACTTAATTAGCACTTAAAATAAATTTGCAAAATTCTTCAAAAAGAACTTATGACTAATGTTAAGATTAAGCAGAGAAAGGGTTCCAATTCCACAAAACTTGACAGAATTTTGTATTTCGTTTTGATATCTAAATATGCAAATACTTTTTTTAAATGATGATGAAAAAGTATTAAAGTGAAAATGTTTCTTAGCTATTGGAATTTCATTTAGTGTATAAAGATACAGTTCAAGAAATCAATGCAATTTGATAGCAAATGATTAAAGAATTTGTCTAGAACAATCCATCCCAAAACTTCCAAGATTATAACCCAGCATAGTTTTAAGATATTATAGATTTGACAGAATATTAGAACAGCACAGAGGGTTAGTCACATTCTAACATTTATTTCACAAGTGAGAGAACTGAACTCAAAGAGGGCTATGATCACTCAAAGTCACAGAATTAGTTTGTCAGTAGACTTTGGACAAGAATTTGGCTAACTCTCATTCAGAATTCCTTCACACTCTACAGGTTTTGCATAAAATGTCCCCAAATCATGTGTTCTGACTAATTTTTCTAAGTCTCACAAATCAAAATAAAAGTAAAATAATTTTTGAATGAAGTAGTAATGGGTTAATAGAAAGAGATTGTTGCAAAAATTGGAAATGAGTTCCCACCCTATGTCATTGATTAATAATAGAGCTTTTAATTTCAAGGTACTAATTTTTTTAAATGGGGGTAGTAAATCCAGATTCTGTTCAACTCAATGGTGTCTACAGACAGGCTAAAGTGAAATAATAATAAAAATGGGTGACTATTATAAATTACTTTCATCTTTAATTATCCTAGGAAGTTTTACAATTAAATACGATTTCTCCTTAGAAACAGTTGAGAAAGTATTTACAACTACTAAAAGTTTGTGCAAGTTTCTTAACATTTTTTCTTAGACAAGAGATGCAGTTATAAAACATAAATAAGTTAAGGATGTTATATACTGGACACTTTCTGTGCTTTTCTTTGAATACACAGAAGCACCTTCATGGATAAATTCTATTTCAAAAGATAATTTTATGTGAAATCTGTATGACTCTGTTTAATCTCAAGAATATAGGCAATTATCATTAAAAAAGTTTAAAAGTTGACCAGTAGTTAGAAGGTCCTCAATATTAACTAAACTATAGTGATAGTTGTGCAGTACCTTTAAAACAAAAACAATGTCATTTTCTATTAATTTTGTCTCCATTCTTTCAACTACTCTAAGCTCTAATGTTAAAAACTATTAATATTATTTTAAATTTTTAAGTATTTCATTTTATTTGTTTCAACTTTTTTATTTTGCACCTGGTATGCAGGTTTCAGCACAGCTTGCAGACTGAGGCAGACTAGGAAGTAGGAAGAAGCCATCCACTTCTCAAAGAACTGGCCAGGGAAAACCTTATGAATAGCTGAGAAACACTGTCTAATACATTACTGCACAACTTTATGAATAACCCAGAAACAGTGCCCAATACAGAGCATGAGGACAAGCCACTTAGGCTCTCAAAATGTGACTGTCAAAGAGCTGCGTCATCAGAGTAGAACAAAGCTTAATGATATGGATATAGCAAAGCTTTCGAGATTTTCTGACATGGCATGACTCAAATTGAGGAGAAACAGCTACAAACATCCATCAATAATTGGAACATTGGATGTATGAAGTATGAATCTAGGAAAATAGACAACCATATGGTTTACTATGTCAGGAATGACAATTTGAAGAGAAATGGCATGACATTCATCATCAAAGTATTTTTCAAGATCTGTCCTGAAGTACAATGCTGTCAGTGATAGGATAATATCCATATGCCTACAAGAAAGACCAGTTAATATGACTATTATTCAAATTTATGCACCAACCACCAAAGCCAAAGATGAGGAAACTTAAAATTTTTATCACCGTCTGAAGTCTAAAATTGATCACAT
>NW_006921871.1:3449466-3451315 GCF_000298275.1 Orycteropus afer afer | reverse complement strand
TATATCTCTGGCAAGAGATGATGGAAAAGCTCAGTATCTTTGGCCAAAACCAGGCCAGGAGCTGATTGTGGAACAGACCATCAACTCCTCATGTGCAAGTTCAACTTGAAGTTAAAGACAATTAAAACAAGTCTACGAGAGCCAAAAAATGACCTTGATTATATCTCTCCTGAATTTAGAGACCATTTAATGAATAGATTCGATGCATTGAACATCAATGACCAAAAACCAGAAGAACTGTGGGATGACATCAAGAGCATCATCCATGAAGAAAGCAAGAGGTCACTAAAAAGATGAGAAAAGAAGACCAAAATGGATGACAGAAGAGACTTTGAAACTTGCCTTTGAGCAGAGGATGGCTAAAACAAATGGAAGAAATAACAAGATAAAAGAGCTGAACAGAAGAATTCAAAGAGCAGCTCAAGAAGACAAAGCCAATTACTATAATAAAATGTGCAAAAGCCTGGAGTTAGAAACCCAAAAACCAAAAGGGAAGAACATGCTTGGCATTTCTCAAGCTGAAAGAACTGAGGAAAAATATTAAGCCTCAACTTGCAATATTGAAAGATTCTATGGGCAAAATATTGAATGATGCAGGAATCATCAAAAGAAGATGGAAGGAATACACAGAGTCACTGTACCAAAAAGATCTGGTCAATCTTCATCCATTTCAGGCGGTGTCATATGATCAAGAAACAATGGTACTGAAGGAAGAAGTTGAAGCTGCACTGATGGAAATGGGGAAGAACAAGGCTCTGGGAATTGATGGAATACCCACTGAGATGTTTCAACAAATGGATGCCCCGCTGGAGGCACTCACTGGATTATGCTAAGAGATTTGGAAGACAGCTACCTGGCCTACTGACTGGAAGAGATCCATATTTGTACCCATTCCAAAGAAAGCTGATCTCATAAAATCTGGAAATAATTGAACAAATCATTAATATTGCATGCAAGTAAAATATCTTGAGGATAATTCAAAAACAGTTGCAGCAGTATATTGACAGAGAACTTCTAGAGGTGCAAGCTAGATTCAGTAGAGGACATGGAACAAGGGATATCATTGCTGATGTCAGATGGATCTTGGCTCACAGCAAAGAATATCAGGAAGATGTTTACTTGTGTTTTATTGACTATGTCATGCTTGGTAAGGTGGAGGGTTGACAAAAGAGGTGTAGGCCCTCAACGAGATGGATTGACATAGTAGCTGCGGCAATGGGCTCAGGTATAGCAAGGATCATGGAGCTGGAGTGGGACCAGGCAGTGTTTTGTTCTGCTGTCCATAGGGTCACTGTGAGTTGGACACAACTCGATGGGACCTAACAACAACAATGATTCAAAGGAAGTTGTAAAAATGTATAAGAAAATCCGCTGTACCCTTCACTCAGTTTCTCCCAATGATACCATCATGCATAACTACAGTGCGATATCAAAATGAGGAAACTGACATTGGTATGGTGCTCAGAGATTATTACCATTTGACCAGTTTTACATGAACTCCTCTGTGTATGTTTCTATCCTCTGCAACTTTATCACATTTGTAGATTCATGTAAACATCCACTACAATTAAGGCACTGAACTGCTCCATCACGACAGGGTTTCCTCTTGCTACCTTTTCATAGCACATTTATTCACCTTCCCACCCCTTGCCCTCAGCAATCCCTAATCTCTAGAAATCACTAATTTCTTGTCCATCTCTATAATTCTGTCATTTTAAGAATGTCATAAAGAGAATCATGCAGTAGCAACACTTTAAGATTGGCTCTGGTGGCATAGTGCCTAAGGCATTTGACTGCTAACCAGAAGGCTGGTGCTTCAAACCCACCAGCCACTCCTTGGAAGGAAGAC
>NW_006921871.1:3446244-3448341 GCF_000298275.1 Orycteropus afer afer | reverse complement strand
TAATTTAGAATGATAATAAAAATACAAAATTTAGTGATATGGGAACATATTCCTGAGGTATTAGTAAGTGACACAGAAACCAAAAACTCCAAACCACATTCACTGCCACTGAGTCGATTCCAACTCACGGCAACACCCTGTGGGTTTCCAAGGCAGTAAATTATGGAAGTAGATTGCCCTGTTTTCTTTCTGAGAAGTGGCTGGTGGGTTTAAACTACTAACCTTCTGGTTAACAGTCAAATGCCTTAGGCACTGCACCACCAGAGCTCCTTATAATAAGTGACACAGATGCTTACAAAATATTTTACATAATTCTCTAATTTTTAAAATAATACATGTAACAGAACACATTCATAATATTTGGAAGATTATATACACATTAGGTAATAAGAAATAAGTATTATTTAAAAAAGGCCAGTCTGAGCTCAATGTAAATTATTACTCTCCAGATACTTCAGAAAGGCTTAAACTCAATTTGACTTTTTTTTATTTACTGATTACTGCTGCTGTGTAAGAAGAATACTTCCCTTTTACTACAAGGGCTAGAGTTGTTCAGTAACATTATATTCTCTTTCTTATTCTATTTTATTTAGAAATTTGATTAATTAATATGTTCATTTTACTTTCATAAAAATCAATTGTTGGAGCTTCTTTCACATTCTCATCATCAACAGACACAGTGGTTGCAACACTGATTACACAAATTGCTTCAAAATTAAAACAATAAAAACAAAAGACATCAACATCTTAGTTTCTCTAAATACAACAGTTTTAGATTATTTTTAATTATTTAAACATTGTGTATGCACCTGTATTGCCCCACTCACATCTTATGCTTTCTTCTTCCTTTACCTACCAAAAGACTCTGGTGGCACAGTGCCTATGACATTTGACTGCTAACCAGAAGGTTGGCGGTTCAAACCTACCAGACACTCTGTGGAAGGAAGATGGGACAATCTACTTCCACAAAGATTCACTGCCTTGAAAACCCAGTGGGGTCACTATAAATTGGAATTGACTCAATGGTAGTGAGTTTAGTCTTTTTTTTTTTTTGGTTACCTACCAAATAGAATTACTATACAGTAGCTCAGCAAATTACTGTTTCTTCCTGCTTCTTGTTTTACAACTTTTAGTGATATTTTAAAAATGTGGCACATTAGAGATCAATATTATATATAGCCCTAGATAGACTTCTGGGCCAACTTATCCTTGTCTTCCTCTCTTGCTCCCATTGGCAACATATAAAATTTTTTACGTCCGTGTATCTCTGGGTACTGCCCTGAGTAAAGCTTGAAATGTATGGTGCCACTCATGTCCTATTTACTTTTAAAATAGAAACTCACCTTTTACATATTAAGCACCAAGATTAGTACATTTCAAGCTTTATTATACAATTTCTCAATGAGTAATAAATACTTAGAGAATAATGAAGATGATTACTGGTATTGTTAGTTTTCTTTGAATATTTGTTTCCTTTTAATATTTCTTTTCTATTATATATACTGTGACCACAAATCTGCCTCAAGGACATACTCACTTTTAACTAGGAAAAAAAAGAAAAAATAGGTAATGTGAATGTGGTTGTACCAGCCACTTCCAGAAATCAAATATGGATGATGCATGATACTAATACTTATGTATACTTACTATTTAAATATACACACCAATCATTAAGCCAAAGATGAAGAAATTGAAGATTTTTACCAACTTCTGCAGTCTGAAATTGACCAAAGATACAATCAAGTTGTATTGATAGTTATTGGCTATTGGAATGCAAAAGTTGGAAACAAAGGACAGTTGGAAAATATGGCCTTGGTGATAGAAACAAAGTACAATAGAATTTTGCAAGACCAGCAACTTATTCATTACTAATACCTTTTTTCAACAACATAAACAGTTATATGTTTGCATGTGGACCTCACCAGATGGAATACAAAGAACTCAGATTGACTACATCTGTGGAAAAAGGCAATGAAGAAACTCAATATGATCAGTCAAAATGACACCAGGAGCTGACTTGTGGAACAGACTATTGCTCACATGCAATTTCAAGTTTAAGCTACAGAAAATTAACATCAGTCCACAAGAGCCAAAATA
>NW_006921871.1:3435365-3445424 GCF_000298275.1 Orycteropus afer afer | reverse complement strand
CATTGAGTTGATTCCAACTCATAGTGACCCTCTCTGGATTTCCGAGGCAGTAAATCTTTAGGGAAGTACATTGCCCAGTCTTCCTTCCATAGAGTGGCTGGTGGGTTTGAATCACCAACCTTCTGGTTAGCAGTCAAAAAAATCCTTATAAATGGACCAGTGAACAACATCATGATAAACAAAGAAAAGATTGAAGTCAGGAATTTCATTTTACTTGGATGCGCAGTCAACAAACAAGGAAGCAAAAGTCAGGAAATCGGATGTCATATTACTTTGGGAAAATATGCTGCAAAAAACCTCTTTAAAGTATCAAAAAGCAAAAACGTCACTTTGAAGACTAAGGTGTACCTAATCCAAGCCATGGTATTTTCAATAGTCTCACACGTGAAAGCTGGACAATGAGTAAAGAAGACTGAAGAAGAACTGATGCCTTTGAATTGTGGTGTTGACAATGAATATTGAAAATATCATGGATTAACAGAAGAATGAAGAAAACTGTCCTAGAAGAAGTGCAGCTGCAATACTCCTTGGAAGCAAGAATGGCCAACTTTGTCTCACCTTCTTTGGTCATGTTGTCAGAAGGTACCATTCCTTAGAGAAGGATATCATACTTGGTAAAGTGTAGGGTCAGCGAAGAAGGGGAAACCCTCAATGACATGGATTAACACAGTGGACTGATCACAATGACGTGATCAAGCACAGCAAGGATTGTCAAGATGGCACAGGACCAGAGGGTGTTCTGTTCAGTTGTACATAGGATTGCAATGAGTTAGAGCCCACTCAACCCGGCACCTAACAACAACAAAAACAACAATACTCAGGTACTGATTACAATGTATCAGTTATGTACTTTAACTTCCCTGGTCTTAACAGCAAACCTGTGAGTTACCTGACATGCTCATCATGTTAACCATCTTTCCCCAGCTCACACAACCAGCATGTGTGGGGAACTGCAACTTGTACTTGGATATTCTGGCTCTAGGGCCTACATCTATGTTGTTATCACATGGTTATTATTTGAAAAGTAGCTGTGTTATATTTTTAAATCATTGCAAAATTTTATCAAAATGCAAATTACTTTGTTATTAATCTTCACCTAAGTTTTCTGTGCTCAAGGCTTTCCACACTAAGTTTATAGTTTTTCTTCATTTGCAAACTTACCCAGGTCTCCACTAATCATCCACAGCTTAGCTTGATAGCTTCCCTAGTTCTTTGGTAGCATAGTGCCTAAGGCACTTGACTGCTAACCAGAAGGCTGGGGGTTCAAACCCACCAGCCACTCCTCAGAAGGAAGATGGGGCAATCTGCTTCTGTAGTGACATTGCCTTGGAAACCCAAGGAGGGGTCACTATGAGTCGGGTCTGACTCGAGGGCACATAACAACAACAACAATAACAATGAAAGATGCCAACCAACTTGTGGAAACACTCCCGTGCTGTAATAAGCATTGTTTCACCATATGATTAGCTTATTCAAAAGGCTAAATGTAATATATAAATTAAGAATACAGAAACATAATTTCTAGCTACCCCTTGCCAAAGGTGAACTAAAAACTTACCTTGAATTATAGTAAAAGTTCAAGAATTTATCCTTCGGTCCTCAAAGTACAAAACATTAAATGCTTCAATACATATATGGATTAGCACTTGAAAGATGTAACGATGTTATTTGAAAATATAATATTTGGAAGTCAGAGGACCTGAATTTGATTCTCAAATATGCCCTTTGATACTGGATAAATTATTTCATCTCTGTGTTTTCCATTACTTGTTTGGAAAATTCAACTACAGTCTGTGATTTCCATGGCACTGTGGTACTGTTCTAAGATTTTTACAAGCATTCAAAATGAACTAGAAATCTGTATAGGTTCAGCTCTACTCTGACACACCTGGAGACCTCATGAGTGGTGGCTCACTCAATGGCAACAACCACCTGAATGGACACCAATGGCTTAATTCTATTTGGAGAAATTTCTTTGAGCCATCGATTTTCCTCTCTGTGTGCATTAAAGGACAATGACTAATTTTATGTGTTATTTTTTACATTTTCTGGGAACTACTTTAATTGACAAAGCTGAAAATCTTCACTCTATGATCTATTTGAAGCCATCTTTGTAGAGAACAAATGTATCATAAAATTACATGATACTGTAGATAAGGGTTTATCCAGAGCCATTAACATAGTAACTGGATAATTTCTGAAAATCTTTTTCACCTGCACTGTTGAAACCTCAACTATATCCTGGACTGAAGTTAGGCAAGCATTTCATCTCTGGCCCATGCATAATTAAAGTCATTCTTATTTGTATCCTATAAATATGCAGGAGATGCAAGATGAAAACCAAATACATTCCCCTAGGGGAGCTGCTTGGGCTGAGCCAAACCTCATCAGAGATCACTTCAAAGATCAATTCTTCATGTCCATTGAATCAAGTTTAAATGATTGTATGTGATTTGGCTGCTTCTGTTTCTCTGTTGCATTATGCATGATCTTTGACTCTTCATAATATGAACAAACTGCAGTGTTTCAATAATGATTTTCATTTTGTGCTAAACTCCATCATCTATTGCTATTTTATAGCTAATGAGCTATTATTCTGTATATTTATAATATCACTTTTTTCATTCCCTATCAATAGTAGTTCTCTTTTTAGATAGTACAGAGCAATAGGCCCTTTAAAATATTTATCTCTTGGAGAAAAAAAAAAGTAATCTTATAAAGATAGCCTACTACACTGGCATTACTTTTGATTCCAAATCCTCTACCCCCTTCCTTATTAAGGCATTTCTAGAATTGCTTCCTATTTTCTTAAATATGCTGAGCAACTGGCAATAACTGTGCCTGGGTAATGATTTTTATAGGAAAGAGAGAAATATTACCTAGTTGTAGAACTAAACAATGTGCTTATTTGCTCTTACTGTTAGGAAAACTAGTATTATTAATAATTAAAAAATACACTCTTAATATAGTTTCCATTCTGATTCTATAGTGAGAAGAAAACACAAAATTCAGATTTAACTGTCTGGAGTCAATTCCTTAGATATCATTTCTTACTACATCAGTGTTACAGTAGTAGACTCATTTCCTAAAGTCCACTTACAAAGCTCTGATTTCTATAGCTAAGAGGTACTTTAAGATATTCTTTGTTTATAATACTAAAACACTGTTAGAATTCCAGATATGTCCACTAACATGACCAAAAGTGCTTTGGCAAAGAACCTATGTTCATATCTTGTCAAATTTTAGATACATTTTGATTGCTATCTAATGTGCTGTTCACTGTGCTAATACACTCTACAGCAAAAAATTCCTTGCACAATCTTCATCACCAAAGAACACAAATACATTTAATATCAATGCAATAAGTACATAACGAGACAAGACAATATATAGTAGAATACAGATACATGTGCATACACACGTTTCATGTAAACAAAAAGTATTTCCTAAGTTGTTGCTGTTGTTATGTGCCATCGAGTTGGACCCAACTCATAGCAACCCCTCCTTGGGTTTCTGAGGCAGTATCACTACAGAAGTAGATTGCCCCATCTTCTTTCCGAGGAGTGGCTGGTAGGTTCGAATCTCCAGCCTTCTGGTTAGCAGTCAAGTGCCTTAGACACTACACTACCAGACCTTAATTAATAAATATTTGTTTAATTTTGTCCATTATCAATCTCATTTCTCTACTTTAAAATGCTTACTCAAATGCTGGAATAACATATTTAGAGTTTCTTAGTACAATTTCTCTCAGAAAATTGTACTGAACTTGATGAATATGAATTCAAAGAGAAAATTCTTAAGGTCAAATGCCCCATGTTCAGTTTCTGAGCAGCATAACAGGTTAAATACGTTTCCACGCCATTTGTCACATGGGAATAGAGTTGAAAACTTGGTGAACACTTGACTGGAAACCAGAAGGCCTGTTTGGGATTCATTCTCACCACCCCATTAACTTATCAACTGGTCACGGACACTTAGGTAGTTTCTTTGGGACTCAGATTTCGCTTCTTAAAATGAGGAAGTTGGATTACATAGTCTATAAAGTAGCTTCCTGTTCCAAAAACTGATAAATCAGAGTTATATTTGAATTCACTTGCAGCATCATAATGATTTTATAACTATGTTAGAGGCTGAAGTAATGCAAATTTTTCCTTTCTCACCTATTATTTTCTGATGTTGCTTTAAAAAGTGTTATTTTTTCATTAATCTCCACACCCATATTTTCATCTCTAAGACTTCCTGATGAAGACAAAACCAATGACAAGGAGTATATTGTAAGGGTTTTTTTTTCCCTTTCATATTTTCTAAGGCGCTCTGGTGGCACAGTAGTTAAAGCACTCGGCTGCTATTCAAAACATCAGAAGGTGAACCCAGCAGCTGCTCTGTGGGAGAAAGATGTGGTAGCTGGCTTCCGGAAAGGTTTACAGTCTTGGAAACAGTATGGAGCGCTTCTGCCCTGTCCTACCTATAGGGTTGGTCTGAGTTGGAATTGACTTGACAACATTCAGTTTGGTTTTGGTTTAGTGCATATTTTCTGCCATTCAGTACAGACACCAACTGCACTATTTCGCTATTCCAGACACAATTCTTCCCTGAGATTTTCATCAATAAATAAAGAGACATGCTGCTTCCACAGCTGCTAGATATCCACCAAACCCCTCATTAGCTTGTAGCCTACAACATAAGAAAATGAAGATATTTTAAATACCTTATTGAAAGTCTAGTCACAAAACTACTCTTTACATTTTAGCATTCAAAGTTATAGAACTTAAAACTCAGCTTCACTTGAAAAAAATCAAATGTGATCAAAGGAAACAGCATAGAACTCATAGATCCTTTGTCATTTATTTCCATTTTATAGCAGATAACTTAATGAAATATGAAGGCTACACATATTTTAGCTTTTCAACAGAAAAAAAAAAAGTTCCAGTTGTTTGCAAGGTAAACTTTTCTTCTTAGAGTATTTTTCTCCAATTGCACATGAGATTTCAAGATCATTTATGGTCCTCATGCTGTGGAAAAATCCCTGCCATGTTTATGTCACTATTCACCTGTGTATTCCAACCACACCCTCAGGACTATGTAGGATATTGTTATTCCCAAACAGCTATTTAAAATTTTGTAACTTTAGGCTTTCTTGAGGTTCCTTAAACATTTAAAAAGATAAGAATTTAGCATCTCATTCATATAGAATTTAGGAATAGAAAGGACCATTGAGATCATTTAATCCAGTCCATTCATTCCATCGGATGACAACCCAGAGCTCTGGTAGCATAGTGCCTAGGACATTTGACTGCTAACCAGAAGGCTGGTGGTTTAAACCCACCAGCCACTCCTCAGAAGGAAGACTGGGAGATCTACTTTCATAGTGATACCACCTCAGAAACCCAAGGAGGGGTCATTATGAGTTGAATTTTCTCAATGGTAGTGTTTGGTTTTTTTGGTTTAGTTCATACACCCAGCAGACTCTGCATCATACATCTTCCTAAAGAAGATATTTTCATTATTAATCATCCTTTTCAATTCTGCCCATCCTCATAGATGCCCATCACCTAATTGAGGATACAGAGCTATTTATAAGCAATTATATCAGTGATCATGAAGCTGGTGCAGAACCAGGCACTATTTTGTTCTATTATATATAAGGTCACCGTGAGTCAAAGTTGGATCAACTAAGAAGAGCAACAGCAATAAGCAACTATGGTTTCTAAAGGCAACTCAGTTATTTTTAAAAGACACTCAAAAAAATCTTTTTCTGTTTACTTTGCTGCCAAGCTTTCAGCAGAACCATCACTCTGACAGCTGAAGGCACCCAAGAGACAGGCCATGATTATTTGGGATGTTAATAAGTTGCAGTGATCAAAAAGCCTACTCTAGTTTCTCACTTACTAAGGATCATGCTAAAAGATTTGCTTTGTGTAAGTTCTCAGGGTTCAGATTTTACCTAGTCTCAAATCCTTTGAAAATTTTAGCTAGTTACACTGGACAATTCCTTTGTTCTGGAGAACCCTCTTGGGTAAATGACTGATTGTCAGTATTTCTATTAAGTGAATTTCAGAGCATAGCCATATATATATCCAAAGACTATAAAGTCTGTCTTTGTCTCCAGAGATGCACAGTGTGGCTGCCACTCCTCTGGCTGCCAAGGATGGTGTAGCTACTGCATTATTAGAACCAACAGCTGAGAACACCTAGCACTGAGGACCTGATCAGATGGAACAATCACTCCTTTCTGTACTACCTCATTGGAAATGGTTCACAGAGCTTCCAATTAACACTTGTCATCAGAATGGCACCATTTCCCAAAGAAATACATTGGGAGGACAACTTTATTTCATGTTAGTTGGATAAAATAAAACAAAATTCTTTCTCATTGGAAATCCATGTGGTGAGATTCAATGCAAAGGTTCATATATTCATCACTGGCTCCAATTTTGATACAATGACTTCACTCCAAGGATTTCTGAAAAGATTTATTTTGAAACTGGTATTTTGAAAACCATATTTCAAAGGCTTGCTTCAATATAGTCACCTCCCTGAGAAATACACTATTTTACAAAATTAAAAAAAAAATGCAAAGTAACTTGCATTTGGGAATGTTAAAGGATTATTATTTATACAAAGAAATAAAACACATATTGGAAGGAAGGTAGTGCAGTATGCCTGAGTGAAATCTCTCTCACCACGCTGTCTCTTTGACATTAACAAGTGAATAATGAGTGTATTAGTGTCTTTATTTAAATTTCTGGTGCAAGCCAAGCTCTTAATGCTGCGTTAATGGAGGATTTGTCCATGAATTTTTTCCAAGAGTGGCAAGACAGCATGCCATCGCATTTTTTTTTTAATTTATGATATGATTTTGAGGTATAGGAACAAGCACATTAACTAACTGAATGACATAAGATAATCCATTCCCCTTTTCCTAAAGAAGAAATAACAATTTTCCCTGAAAGACTGAACTTCTTTGTCTGGGAAGTCACAGAAAACAAAAGTAGAAAATTCTTTCTAGAATATCAGTCATTAGAATACTGTAATTTTATTACTGCTTCTGGACAATTTTTTCTAACATCTCCGTAGCGTTCTATTATGATTCACCATGTCTGCATTGGGAAAGTAGATGAGGGAAGAACTCATTAAGAGGCAGTTACTATACTGCTGGCGTCAGCTAATAATCTCTTTATTTTTCATTTTTATTATTTTTTAGTTTATGAATGACAATCTACTCATTACCTGTTGTTATAAATATTTTGAAATAGCAATGGAAATATGCATCAATAAATAATACCTATTGGAAGCTTTCTGTAATACTGAGCTTTCTGTAATACTGTGTCGCCCATAAATGTATATAATAGTATTTGCTGTCTACTAGACTTATTTCCTGGGAATCTGGATGAACTCTTATTTTTAAATACAACTGCTTGTAAATTTAATTTCTGCTGCTTTAACTATGTTACCTACTGTCTGGATTCATAATGAATCTGCCTCATTAATTTTTCTACTATAAAATATAGTCTTCTAAGCTATTAATATTCTTTCAGAGAGAGGAGTCTTGACCTAAAACTGTGAAGGGAAGGCCATAATTGTGATTCTGAAATTTTCTCACAATAACATAAAGTAACCAGTGTTTTGGCAAAATTGTGACAAGCCTACAGATAGCTATACACAATTCACCAAGTACAAATGTGGAAAGCTGAATAGGCTTTCAGTAGTATAACACTTCTAAAAATCTCAAAGCTTTTTTTCTCCTACTAGTTAACATTAATGTCAAAACATTCATTATATCAAATGTTTTGTGGCAATCTGGGAAACTACCATTTGGTTTCCTCTTCTAGGCCGTTTCTATACTATGTAAATATAACCTAAATATAATGAAAAAAAAAAATAGAATTTTGGTGCATTGAGCTATGGTCCTTCAAAGGTAAAAACAACAATTTTAGGATACTAAACTTAAAATTGGGAGCTCTGTTAGCATAGTGCCTAAGGCACTTGACTGCTAACCAGAAGGCTGGTGGTTCAAACCCACCAGCCACTCCTCAGAAGGAAGGTTGGGCGATCTACTTCTGTAGTGATACCACTGCGGAAACCCAAGGAGGGGTCCCTAAGAGTCAGGTCTGACTTAACGGCACACAGCAACAACAACAAATTTAAAATTATTTCTAAAATTTTTCTGGAGACCATGAACTTGTATAAGGATAGCATTGTCTCCACCACAACTTTCTCTTTTATTTTTTGCTTAATTTTTTTTTTTTCATTTTTCTTTCTCTCAGTCCACAATACAACCTAAAAATTTTGGTACAGTATCTGCCTTTGGGAAGCCTTTCTTCCTTTTCTCTCCTTCCTCTTTTCACTAGGTCTTCTCTGGTTTCATTCATGCTGCTAATATCATATTCTCTTTCTGCCTTGGCTATCTAGGCTTGTTAGCACTTTCAGATTATTTCCAGTTCTCTCTCACATTCTTTTCCTCTCTAAATAGTGCATTTCATGGGAGCTCTGGTAGCATAGTGCCTAAGGCACTTGACTGCTAACCAGAAGGCTGGCAGTTCAAACCCACCAGTCACTCCTCAGAAGGAAGGTTGGGCAATCCTACTTCCGTAGTGATACTGCCTCGGAAACCCAAGGAGGTGTCGCTATGAGTCAGGGCCGACTCGACGGCATATAACAACAACAACAACCAACACCCAGGGAAGGATCAGTGAAGAAACCAAACAACAAATTGCTTTGGGAAAATCTTCTGGAAAAGACTTTGTTAAAGTGATAAAGAACTAAGATGTCACTTTGAAGACTAAGGTGTGCTGGACATAAAAGATTGTCTTTCAGTAGCTTTATATGCTTGTGAAAGCCAGACAATGAATGAGGAAGACCATAGAATAACTGACACATTTGAATTATGGTGTTGGCAAAGAATACTGAATGCACCATGGACTACTAGAAGCAAAAAACAAATCTGTCTTGAAGCAAGTATAGGCAGAATGCTCCTTAGAAGCAAGGACTGTGAGATTTTGCTTCTCATACTTTGGACATATTATCAGGAGGGACCAGTCCCTGGAGAAGGACATGATGTTTGGTAAAGTAGAGAGTCAGTGAAAAAGAGGAAGATGTCCAATGAGATGGACTGACACAATGGCTACAACTCTGCGCTCAACCATAGCAACGATTGTGAGGATGGTGCAGGACATGGCACTGCTTGATTCTATTGTACATGGGGACACTATGAGCCGATACTGACTCTACCTCACCTAACAACAGCAATGACAAATATTGCATATCAATGGGCAAGTACTTCTCTATCTTATTTTATAATAAGCCAGACTTAGGTGACTATTTGTGCATATTGATCAATGACAGCGTACTTAACATTTCTTCTAAAAAAAAAAAAACAGAAGAAACATCTAATAGTTTCTCTTTTTTGTGCCCATACTGTCTGTCTCAGGATGTTTTAATGAAGGAGCTTATCACAATAGATTATTAAGGAGACATGAGGGAATTGAAAACTCCCCAAGCACAGAATTTCATTAGTAAATTACTAACTACTCAAAAAGAATGGAACATGAATTAATACAGGCTTTTGGAAAGATGACTTGACAAAATGTTTTAATAATCATTTGCCATCTAGTCAATTCTGTGTCATGAAAACTTCATATGTGTCAGAATAGAACTGTGCTCCATTTCCGGAGAAACTCTGGGTGGACTCAAACTGCCAAACTTTCAGTTATGAGCCAATTTTCTGATGCATCTCTGGGTGGACTAAAACCCCCAAGCTTTTGGTCATCAGCAGGGCACGGATATAATTTGCACCACTCAGGGAAACAGGGAGCACTGGAAGCCACCCAGAAATTAGCCATTGGAAACCCTATGGAGCACAGTTCTAAAACATGGCATCAGCCTATGTCAGGATTGGCTTGATCACAACTGGTATGGTTTTTATAGGATACCAAGCTCTACATACTCTTTTACCTAATTAAAAAAAAAAAAAACCTAGAAGAAAATAAATCAAAATATTAATAGTAATTATATTTAGCTGATGATACATGTGATTTTTCTATTCATTTTTTATATTTG
>NW_006921871.1:3433742-3434901 GCF_000298275.1 Orycteropus afer afer | reverse complement strand
CATTGTTAGCAAGTATACAAAGAGATAAAAAGCATGCTTGCTGCTACACAAGAGGTTAGTATAATAATCAAACAAGTTTGTTCAATAATTCTCCATTTTTGGCTACATGATAGAATCACCTGTAGAGCTTTAAAGTTTTGACATCAGGACTCTACCTCAATCTGTTAAACTAGAATCCAAGGTGAATAATGAAGTCTACAAAATAAATAATAAGAACAATACCATTTACTAGGATTCAATAGAACATGCTCTAAATGAGTGTTTACATGCAAATATCACATCAAAACAGCCTACAGGGCAAAGATCTAGTGGAGCTTTGGCACCAGAGACAATAATGCATTAAAATTGCTCTAAATTTGTTCATTGAGTGGTCTTTTCTCACAACTTACATCATCCACACTTATAGAATACTTTATGTCTTGTTCCACATAATTAACTAAGAGAGTGTGTTATTTGGTTATCTATTGCTATGTAATGAACTACCACAAAACAGTAGCTGAACGTAACAATTAAGATGTATTATTCTCACTCTTTCAGGATCAGCTGAGCTGAGCTGTTCTAACTCTGGGTCTACTAAGATTGTAGTCAAGATTTATGACAGTGACTGTAGTCATTTAAAGACTTGACTAGGGTTACAAGATCTGGGCTCACTCACATGGCTAGCAAAATGGTTCTGCTTTGGGGTGAGAGGCTTTAGTCCCTTCCCACATGGACCTCTCTACAGGTAGCTTGAATGTCCTAACAGCATGGTGGCTCACTTTTCCCAAAACAAGTGCCACGAGAGAGGAAGAGAGGAAGTCAAGAAGCTGTTGTTTTTTTATGAGTTAGGCACAGAAGCAGCGTAAAATCACTTCTGCCACATTTTATATGTTAGAAACAAATCACTAAGTCTAGCCCACATTCAAGTGGAAAGGAATTGGGCCATGCTTTCTGAAGGAAGACATGTCAAATAATTGAGGATATATTTTAAAACCACCACAGAGAAGTCATTTTGTATCTTACTCTGTGTTGCCATATCCAGAATATTTTTTATCCTAACATTAATTTTTGCTTATATTTTGATATTATTTAGAGATAGCATGAAGCAGGTTCTTACAGTGTCTTTTTATTATTATCACCTGCTTCCAGACAACATGCCTTCTTTTTTTTTTTTTTTTTT
>NW_006921871.1:3431536-3433293 GCF_000298275.1 Orycteropus afer afer | reverse complement strand
CCAAATGATTTTGAGTTTTGTACCACATTGTTCTCCCTCTTTATGCAGGATCTCCTACATCCCTTCCAAGTGGATGGCAGGGTAGCTGGGCACCATCTAGTTCTTCTGGTCTCATAGTTGTATAGGTTGCAGATCAGATGGTGCACCAGTTGCTAGGACTGATACAACATGCCTTCTTACACAGATTAATTCAGATACCAACCCTGACTTGTAGCATTCTTCTCCATTATATTTTCTCCATCATAATATAGCATTTTAACATTCATAAATATAATTCTTCTAATATTCTAATCTTGAATTTCTTCACCTTCCTCAAGTCCTATATTAACTGTACTTCCTATTGTTGAATGGGCACTTGACTTATGCTAAGGGGATTGGACATTGAGAATGGGCAAGACCATTTTATAGCTCTGGCACGGGGCAGGACAATTAAGGTAATCAAGTATACTTTATTTCGTTAAGTGGCGTTCTAAGGAAATAATTTATATGAACTCACTTTGTAACCCATAAAGTCTATATCATTGGTCAACAATTTCAAATTCAATTTTGGCTATCAATACTTAGCAATAATCTACTTCTAGCTCATGAAGTAAAATCAATCCTGACAACAATTGCTTAATTATTCTATCACACTGTTCTGTCACTCTTATTCTATCCTATTAGACATAGATATATACATACATAGACAGAGAAACAGAGAGAGAAACACAGATATAGAAATTATATTTCCCCCAACCCCCTGATTTATTTTATTCAATAAATAGTTATTGAATGTTTCCTCTGTCTGAAGCACTATGACTCTTATTTTTATGTGTTGAGGACATCACAAATTAAAGGGTAAAGAAGATGGGTTCGTACCTGGTGTAGTGTTGCACAAAATATATAAATAGTTATGGTAAGTGAAAAGTAGTAGTGCTTAATTACAATACAATAGCTACAAAATCAGTTTATATTGGACTTTAGGATTAATTGTAAAAGTGATTTTTTAAAAGCAAGTTGTTGTTGTTGTTGTTATGTGCTGTCGAGTCGGCCCCGACTCATAGCGACCCCTCCTTGGGTTTCCGAGGCAGTATCACTACGGAAGTAGGATTGCCCAACCTTCCTTCCGAGCAATGTGATATTTTACTTTATAGCCCACCACCTACTCCTTTATTTCAAACCATTCTGGCCCAAGCTTTAAGTCATAAAAATATGAGAATCTCTGCCCACATCCCAACAAGACAATGACTAACAAGATCATGAAGTCCTCTGAGTACCAAGAGAACAAACAATCTAAGTATCTCTATAGATCTCACTGCTGGAACACTAGGCTCCTTAACAACACCACTATATTAAAAAAAAAAAAAAAGAAAAAAATGAAAATCAAAGTTGGTTAATTTCATTTGTCTTAGGGAGAGAGAGAGTTAAAGTGGAGCTTAGTGGTCCCTATGAGCACTGAGACTTTAATATATCAACAAACTCCATTCAGTTTAATTGAAAATATCAGTAAAGTAAAATGATAATAAAAAACAGTTGCTGTCAAGTCAGTTTTGACTCACAGGAACCCCATGTGTGTCAGGGTAGAACGGAATTCCATAGGATTTTCAAGGCTGTGATCTTTAGGATGCCAATAGCTTTTTGTTATGTGTCGTTGAGTTGGACCCGACTCATAGTGACCCCTCTTTGGGTTTTTGAGGTAGTTTCACTATGGAAGTAGATTGCCCAACCTTCCTTCTGAGGAGTGGTGGGTGGGTTTAAACCATCAGCCTTCTGGTTAG
>NW_006921871.1:3409128-3431436 GCF_000298275.1 Orycteropus afer afer | reverse complement strand
CCGAGGAGTGACTGGTGGGTTTGAACCGCCAGCCTTCTGGTCAGCAGTCAAGAGCTTTAGCCACTATGCTACCAGAGCTCCTTAAAGGCAGGTAGGGGAGCTAAAGAATATGTGCCTTAAGCCTCTTTCCTGGAAACATTATGACTCTACTATCTGATATCATATTTATAATCTTATTAATATGTTTATAATAGCTGTAACAATGGAATCAAACATACAAATAAATCACGAAGATGGTGCAGGACTGGGAAGTATTTCTTTTGTTATACATAGGTTACTATGAGTCAGAGCCAACTGGATGGCAACTAACAACAACAATATGTTTCTAGGAAAAATAAACATATATTTAAAATGTGCTAATAGATGAATGTTGAAAAAAAATATCAAATTCACTGTCTTTGAATCAATTCTGACTCATAGTGACCCCCATTGGGTTTCCAAGGCTATAAATCTTTACAGAAGTGGACTGTCTCATTTTGCTTCTGTGAAATGACTGATGGGTTTGAACCACTGACCTTTTGGTTAGTAGCCAAATGCCTTAACCACTACACTACCAGAGCTCCCTGATAGATGAACAGAGATAATATATAGAGATATATTTTTTACAAAGGTGAAATGCACACAATGATAAGAGGCTACAGGAAAAATTAGGAAGAGTAGACCAAACTTTGATAGTAAAGCTAAACACAATGTCTTGAGTAACAAGTGAGGGAGGAAGGGAAGATGTTGAAAAGTTAAAAGATGTATAAAAGCATGAATTTACAAAGAACTGATCATCAGGTGTTTTTGTTGTTGCTTATAACTCAACAACAAAACTCAAGAGTCTGTGAGTGGGTTGGAAAAAGTAAACAGTGAAAAGGACACAGACTTGGAGATTAAAAATGGCTGTATGTCAATGGGAAGAGGAATTGAAGGTCTCAGAGAGGGCAACACAGAAATGGCAAGAAAGATCTGAGAGGTTACAATGGACAACAAATTTATGAAGACTTTAAAGAACCAAGGTCACAGAGCAGATGAAGAGCTAACAAACCTATTGTCAAGCCTTCTGATAACTGAATTAAAGTCATAATTGAGTTCTTAGGGTCAAAGATTGAAAACTCGGTATCTTTAGACTGAAGTCAAAGAGGAATAGCTATTTCCTCAAGTTTTATAAAGGTGACAACAGCAAGTTAAATTGTCCTAACTTTTTCTTAACAAGTTAGAGTTGGAAACACAAACTCTGAACAAACAACAATCAAACCAGCTCTACAGTTTTGATGTTTTTTTTTTTTTTTTTCATTCTTGAAGGTGCTTTCTGTTACTATGAATCTTTATTTTTGTACCAAAGTCTCTGTGTCTGAAAGGTTCCCAGGTACTTTGATACCAAACTATATTTACTCTTCTTAGGATAAGTTTAAAGTTGAAGTTCCATTTTTATTTGATATTTCCATATACTGAGTTTTCCAGGGATTACCTTGAACAGTAGGTTAATGATTACCTTGATCTTCATATATTTATTGTCTACAGGCACATGGTTGGTTGGAAGCATGTATACAATTCTACTCTATCTGAAGAGTTCAATTCTGATTCAATGAGTATCAGAATGTTACAGAATTCCATTATTTTTAAGTTGAAAAGATTATCTCTGAATGTCTCAGCTTCATGAGTGGGAGAGACAACCAGATATATTTGTTATATTACATGTCTTATACTTCCAATATGGAATTTCAAAGACAGAGCTATGAAACAAGTAGTTCTTCTTCTTCTTCTCTTTCCTCTGTCTATTTTACTTATTTTTTCCCTTAAAAACTAAAAACTGTTCTATAGTTTCATCATGTGAACCTAAGCTTTCTTAATTCTAGCAACAGTAACGGCATCACTTTTTCTGGGTTAAGACACTGAGAGAACTCTGAGTTATACAGACAGGAAGATACCCCTTGACTGGCATATAATGCCTTGTGTGTATCAACTAAAATAAATCCATAGAGGAATGAGTAGATGAATTAAAATCCAATAAGATTCATATAAAGAGTATCAAAATAAACTGGGTGAGTCAAATATATACAAAGAACAGTTTTATAGAGTTTCAGTTGACGATGTACAGCTTGCAAAGGCATAGAATAATATATGTGAAGAAAGACAATATTTATATATATAAAAAGAAAGAACAAAAACCTTTTAGAAAGAGTTTACAGAGGAAAAATTATTATTGTAAATTCCACAGTGCTTATATTATTTCCAGTGTGAATTTCAGAAAACAGTAAGCTAATATTTTGTGAAATATTTTACAAAATACATTGTTTTACAAATCTTCAGATTTCTACTTATGGACTACGTAGCCTTAAGCCACAAGACGACTAACAGGAACCTGGGATATACTAAAAGTTTACCATTGAAGAGCAAACTAAAGGCCACTAATAGAGCTTTTCACTTCATGCTAGGAGTCCCTGGGTAGTGTAAACGGTTAATGCACTTGTTATTAACCAAAAAGTTGGTGGTTTGATTTCACCCAGAGGTGCCTTGGAAGAAAGACCTGGTGATCTAGTTCCAAAATATCAGTGATTGAAAACCCTATGGAACACGGTTCTACTCTGACATATATGTCATCAGAAGTCTGAGTCAACTCAACAGCAATTGGTTTAATTTTATACTAATCAAAACCAAAATAACATAATCTTATGTTATATTGTTAATTATACAGAGCAGAATTCAACAGCATAGAGATGTCATTACCAAATTATGTAAAAATTAATTTTGAAAGGAAATATACTGAAATGTTAATATACTTTGTTGAATGATAGTAGTCAGTGATAATCTTTTTTATTGATTTTTTTAAAATTCTGTTATTAAAAAAATAAAGACATAAACAAATTACTAGAAATGAAAGAAAAGGTTTAAGAGATGTAAGAACTACCCTGTAGCTGAAATGTAGCTATTGGCTCTGTTAATACCTCAAACTTTCCAAGCTGGTTATTTCCATGAGCTCAGACAAATGAGACCACTGACTAATGTTCTGCTCCCTGGGTGCAGTGAGAACATCAACTTTTAAAAGATGCCCTAAAAATGAGAAGTGTTACATGAATTAGAATTTCAGTTGGGTGTGCGTATATAAACCTTTCTAGATATGGCTTGCCATTTAGTTGGGTACTTATTTTCAGCCACTGAATGTGTATGCGTATATGTGTGATTTCATGTATGTGAATAAACCTTGACATTTGGATTATTTTTGGCCAAAAAGTAGGTGTGAAATTATACACACTCAGTGACCAAAAATAGCCAAATGACAAGCCAATTTCATAAATGTAGTCTGGGATACTGAAAAAAAAAATATGGATTAGTTATGATAGAACCAGAGTTCTATTCTCAATTATTATTATGACTATTGCTTCTAGTGCTACTATTGCTAAAATCACTAACCTTTATTGAACTCTTACTTATGCATATAAACTTAAAAAAGTTTACATGAATATTTCCATTTATACCTCACAATAATCTCATGTATAAGTATTGATAACAAACAATAATAGAGAGGAAGAAAGTAACACTTGAAAAGGTTAAGTGACTCTGTCAAGTTATACAATATGTAAGTATATGAAGTATCAGACTTGTGGACACAGACAATTCATTGCACGAAAATTTTGACACTAACACATCATGTGATCTTGAGCACTCACAAGGAGCTTTGCATTTTAGTTTTATTATATACAAAAAGGAAATGATCCTATACACTCCAGAACATGGCTGAAAGTGCGCTGAAAAGGGAAGAGGATGTAATATATAAAGGATCAGTGTCAAAACACCTTCCTCTTTTCTTTAAAACCAATAAATAATTTATTCTTATATTAACCTTAAAAACAAATATAATGATTGATAGGAAATTCTACCAAACCAAGAGCTCTGAGATATTTTAATATTTGTTTTTAAGTATTTAAACAGATAGCCATAAATAAATAAATAAATAAAATAAAAATGCACTGCCATAGAGTCCGATCCAACTCATAGCAACCCCTCTTTGGGTTTCCAAGGCAGTAGGTATCTCTAAGGAAGTAGATTGCCCAACCTTCTTTCGGAGGAGTGGTTGGTGAGTTTCAACTGCCAGCCTTAGGGACCTCAAAAGCATAATTACAGCATTATCATAATGACCCTATAGGATGGAGTAGAAATGTTCCATAGGGTTTCCAAGGTTATAAATCATTAAGGAAGCAGACTGCCCCACCTTTCTTCCACAGAGCAGCTGGTAGGTTTGAACTACCAAGCTTCTGGTTAGTAGCCAAATGCCTTAACCACTGTGCCACCAGGTTTCCTTTCAGATATAGATATATAGATAGAGTCAAGAAAATAAAACATCAAACTTCAAAAAGCTGACCACTGTCCACACAAAAACAGTTAGAAAATATTCACAGCAGCATTTTTCGTAATAGCCAAAGACGCAGAAACCATGTAAATGCCCATCATCTGATGAATGTATTAACACAATGTAGTATATACATACAAGGGATTATCATTCAACAATAAAAGTGAATGAAGTTCTTGATAATAAACATTTGTTATTTTGAGTGATGGGAAAAGCAATATCCAATATGGATGAAGTCTACACAACTTGACCAAGGTAGATGAAGACACTAAGAAGTACGTAAGTATACAGGACATATTCAGTAAATGCTATAATATATACAATTTTGGAACAACACTATAATTTTTATAACCATTACCTTTATAACAAATAAAAAATATGTGTGTGGTCATAGTTAGATATGTATGCAAATGTACTCACAGAGGTGAGTACATGCACATGCATTTATAGGTAAAGCTGTTGGTATATGTATATACACGTTTATGTGTGCTGTGTGTATGTTCATATATATTAAAGCACAGCTATAGAAACTTCCTAAACATATCAAAAAACCTTATGGATTTGGTTTATGGGGTTAAAAGATTTAGGACCATAATCTTGGGGGATAATTCAGTCAGTTGGCCTAACATTCTACATCTTAATTTGCTGAGTAGAGTCTAGGAACATAAAAGCTTGCAAAAGGCTATCTAAGACACAACTACTGGTCTCTATTCATCTGGAGCAAAAGAGAATGAAAAAAACCAAATACTCAAAGAAGAAACTAGTCCATAGGACGAATAGCCCACACAAATCACAGCTTTTTCTAGTCTGAAACTAGAAAAGCTAGATGGTATCCAGCCACCAGTACTGATCTTTCTGACCAGTGATGCCATAGAAGGTCATGGATAGAATGGGAGAAAAATTTAGAACAAAACTCAAATACCCAAAAACAGCCAGACTTACTGGACTGATAGACACTAGCAAAACCCCCAAAGACTATTGCCCTAAGATACCTTTTTAACTTAGGACTGAAGCCACTTCCATAGGTTACCTCTCAGCGAAGTAAGACTGGCTTATAAAATAAACAATATCATCCATTAATAATTAAATTAAATTCCGTTGAACAATCAACTATATGAAACCAAATGGTCAACATTTGCCCTTGAGCAAAGATGAGAAGGTAAAGAAAGCAGGGAAGCTAGATCAATGGAAACAGAACAAAAAGAACGGAAATATAGTAAGAATGCTGATACATTGTGAAAAATGTAACCAATATCATGAAAAAAGTTATATAAAAGTTGTTAAATAGGAACCTAGTATGTTGTGTAAACTTTCACCTAAAGCACAATAAAATATTATTTTAAAATGAACTACTAATATAATACATGCTACAACAGTGATGAACTTTGAAACATTATGTAAGTGGAAGAAGTCAGTCACAAAAGACCCAATGTCTCTACTTATATACAGAATAAGCAAAGGAATAGAGATAGAACATAGAGATTATTAGAGCTGGGGGTTGGGAAGAAGAAGTAGTTTCTTTTAGAGGTGACAAAAATGCTTTAGGTTTGATAATGGTGATGGTTATATAACTCAGTTAAATATTCTAAAACAGAAAATTACTCACTTTGGATGAATGTACAATGTGTGAATTATATCTGTATAAAGCTGTTTAAAAACAAAACAAAAAGTTAAGTACTACCTCCCAAAGTAATTGCTAGGGGACTTCTTTATTTTCAAAAATACCCTCTGTAAAAAATTGTATGTGTAAATTCATATAAACATGTAAAATACCACATAATAAAAAATTGATATTAGTGTTTTTGTTTTTGTTTTGAACTAGACCTTTGAAAACTGATTGTAGAAAATGACTTGAATTACTGGTCCAATAGAGACTTATAAAAGACTGGAGACTACGGCCCTGGGTTCCCTTTCAGGTCTGAAATTGTACTTACTCCCCAGGGTTCACTCTCAGCCACACAATTACATGGCCTACAAACTGAACACCTACCCCAGGCAGACGCACCCCTTAGAAGAATCAACCGTGAGAGATGGGAAGGGCAGCAATTTGCAAAGCTAGACAGAGAGGAATGCATAGGTAAGAAGGACACAGGGAAGGAGCAACCACAGGGAGGGGTTTGAGGAGGGCTGTTCCATTGTGTGAACTGTAATCAGGAAACAAAATGGGTATGAACTCTTGAGTGTAAAACCAATCTGCTTTGTAAATCTGCACCCAAATCACAATAAAAAATTTAAAAGAAAGAAAGTAAACCAGTTGTAGGACAGTTTCTTGCAGTTGAAAGTCTTTACTAGGTAGTCAAACCAATTTTAAATTACTCAATTCCTGGCATCTTCACTATTACTCATCTGAGAGTATGTCAGAAGATAATAAGATCTCAGAGAATATTTTTTTTTCTCTTTCTGATCAGCTGAAATTGTTCTGACTTGATTTCAATCCAATCCTCCTTATTATAGCCCTTTGGGTGGTCTAATTTATTTCTCTCCTTGGTGACTGTATTCTTTACACAAACCTGAGCACCAATATACCACATCCTTTGAAGTAATCACACCTCAACACAGCAGGTATAAAATTACCTGGATCTGCCAACAAGTGTATTTTATTGGCTCTCAGGCTGAGATTTTAAATAATGTTCATAAGATCTCTTTTGTTAATCTTGACCCAGTCTTTGAGTAATGTTTAAACACATGTTATTGAAATATTAATAAATTTTTATAGAACATCATTAACATATATGTCAATTATATCATGTTCAGTAAATTAGACGGTCAGCAAAAATGAGGGCACCCTTCAATGAGATAGGTTGACACAATAACCACAACAATGGAGTCAAAAATATAAACAATTATGCAGATGGCTCAAAACTGGGCAACACTTCATTTTGTTTTACATGTTGTGAGTCAGAGCCTACTCAACAGCAAATAACAATAACAAAAAAATGTAATATGTAAGTGTTTTATATATTATGAACTCTGTGTGTGTATTAATTGTGTTACACACACACACACACACACACACCCTGGGCACTGCCCATTTTTAAGATTATGGCCATATGGCTATATAAAAAGCCTTGATGTATCTTTGGTTAAAAATGCTGCTGTCGTTGCACTCTTTTCCCAGACAAAATATACACTCGGAACAAATTCTGAAATGCATTTTAGTTGCTGGAATTCACCTTGAACTTATTGGTAGAAAGAAAACAACAGTAATCAATGATGTGTGTTAAATTTAAAAAAAGATATGAGTGTTGATAGTCACCAAAACTGAGCTCCACATTTTATCTATCTGCTATTTAAATAAAAAATACTCTCAGGTTAGAATGAATGTATGACTCTACTACAGACATAGGGAGGAAATTACTATTAAATTACTATTGAAATTCTTTTAATATTTACCTTTGTTGTCACAAAGTCAGTTTTTTAAAAAGAATCTCTCTTCATTTACCTTAACTTTTTATTGTGATTTCAATGAAAATTTACATAGTTCAATCCACAATTTGAATAAACATTTTTAGATACGATAAAAAAAAAAAACTGATATTTACTGAGTGCCTGATACATGTTATGCTGTTACAGTAGTTTAATTTATGCTATTTCCCTTAAACTTCTTAAAGAAGGTGGGCATTATTATTCCAATATATTAACTGAGGAACAAAGAGGGTGGCCAATGTTAAATACCTTGCTTTAAGTCCCACAGCTACTATATGATAGAGTAGTTCGAATTTAACTGAAATATTAGACTTCAAAGGAGATGTACATCAACTATACCAGTTACCTCAACAAAAGTATTCTGAAACCAACATGAATGGTTTTACTTCTTCCAAGTACTGCCCCAGTCTATCTTATGTTGACTTTCTCATTCAGTAAAACTCTTTCAACAGCACTTAAGCACTGTAGTGTTCTCCTTTACTCATCCGGCTAAGGTAGGGCCTTGGCTTTGGCCTTGAATGGTGGGTGGGGCATGAGGCCAGGTTGGCATCTGACTTACAGATGCTTATCTCACTTTATCTGCTAGGGCCAGCTACTTTCAGGCATTGAGTGAGAAAGAGCAGGAAGGGAGAGGCAAAACTTTCCTTACTGCTCTCAGTTGGTTCACTCTCCCTCCTGTAGCTGAGGCTACTCTTTTTTGGCCTTTCCTGGTAAGTGGGGGAGTCCCCTCTTTCACAGGTGCACAAACACTAGCACTCTCATGAAATATACTTCACTGCACCCCCAGCCAAAGTTTGGATTCCCACTCAACTATTTTCACGTCATGTCAGCCAGTAATCCATGCTACTGAGTATGTCCTTGTCCAGAGGGCACACCTCTTTTGTACCACAGATGGGCTCATGCCCTATAACTTCCTGAGCTGTCCAATGAACAAATGAGAGCCTCATACGTTTTTAGCTCATCTGCGAGCATGTAGGAGCACAGATGCCCACCTCTGTCAGCTTGTTTACTGACCAAGCTGACATCAAACCAAGGGATAAAATTCCAGCCTTCTCCTCTGATACAACTGGTTTCCACTGAGTCGACCCCAACTCATGCCAATCCAGTGCATCTCAGAGTAGAATTGTGTACTGTAGGTTTTCAATAGCTAATTTTTCAGAAGTAGATCACCAAGCCTTTCTTCTGAAAGAAGGGATCACCTCAGAGGGGATTTTAACTGTCAACTGTTCAGATAGCAGCTGAAAGCATTAACTATTTGAACTACCTAGGGACACCCCTCTTCTCTCATCTTTATTAATCCTTCTCCTATGGCATCCTTTTCTTTGAGAAGGGGATAATATATTTTCTTCAAAGGTTACAGTCACTAAAACTCTACCTGTCCCAGTTTTCCCCTTATGTCAATAGAGAGGAAGTTGGTAGTGGAAGGCTGTGGGTCCTCTCCATAGGTCTGGAATTGTTGTGGTGCACTCTACCTCCTAGAAACACTCCAATTTAGAATGTGCTTGCCCCTAATACTCATTGTTCTCAGCATTGCACCTAAGCCACAGTCAAGGACACCACAGTAAAGCTCATCTCATGTTTAATCACACTTAACCACAGCACATTTGATGTTAATATACTTGAAATATCTTTGTCTATTTAAATAAGATATAAAAGGTAAATAGATTTATCACATTGATCACATTTACTATAAAGACTAAATAAATGTAATTTCCATTTCAAATTCATGTTGTTGTTGTTGTTATGTGCTGTCGAGTCGGCCCCGACTCATAGCGACCCCTCCTTGGGTTTCCGAGGCAGTATCACTACGGAAGTAGGATTGCCCAACCTTCCTTCCGAGCAATGTGATATTTTACTTTATAGCCCACCACCTACTCCTTTATTTCAAACCATTCTGGCCCAAGCTTTAAGTCATAAAAATATGAGAATCTCTGCCCACATCCCAACAAGACAATGACTAACAAGATCATGAAGTCCTCTGAGTACCAAGAGAACAAACAATCTAAGTATCTCTATAGATCTCACTGCTGGAACACTAGGCTCCTTAACAACACCACTATATTAAAAAAAAAAAAAAAGAAAAAAATGAAAATCAAAGTTGGTTAATTTCATTTGTCTTAGGGAGAGAGAGAGTTAAAGTGGAGCTTAGTGGTCCCTATGAGCACTGAGACTTTAATATATCAACAAACTCCATTCAGTTTAATTGAAAATATCAGTAAAGTAAAATGATAATAAAAAACAGTTGCTGTCAAGTCAGTTTTGACTCACAGGAACCCCATGTGTGTCAGGGTAGAACGGAATTCCATAGGATTTTCAAGGCTGTGATCTTTAGGATGCCAATAGCTTTTTGTTATGTGTCGTTGAGTTGGACCCGACTCATAGTGACCCCTCTTTGGGTTTTTGAGGTAGTTTCACTATGGAAGTAGATTGCCCAACCTTCCTTCTGAGGAGTGGTGGGTGGGTTTAAACCATCAGCCTTCTGGTTAGCAGTCAAGTGCCTTAGGCACTATGCTACCAGAGTGCCTCTAGATGGGTTGAATCACTAATCTTTCAGTTAGTAGGTAAGTGCTTAACCATTTGTACCACCCGGTGAAAATATTCAATTCTTAGGATGTATTAAGCTCTATGCTAGGCCCTTCATAGTAATCTAAACCTGTCAGGTGGGTATTATAGGAACTCTCATGTTATACACAAGAAAATTAAAGTTTAGAAACTAAGTTGGGATTATAAAGGTAGTAATTACGAGAGATCTAATTTATAGGTACTCATTAAAAAACTAGTTTAGGAAAACATAATATCCAAGGCACAGGTACCTATAAAAGAGATACAAAATCAAGATTTTTATGGAATTTCTGTTCAATTCTATCTGAATCCAATGATTATATTCCTTATCACTGAAATATATATATGACTCAAGGAAAACATGTAACATATTCAAAAGGAAATTAGTTTATTGTCATTAACCAAGATGACTTGAAGCACTTACTGATGCAGATCAAAGACAGCAGCCTTTAGTATGGATTTACACCTCAACATGAAGAAACCTAAAATCCTCACAAATGGACCAGTAAGCAACATCACAATAAATGGAGAAAATATTGAAGTTGTCAAAGATTTCATTTTACTTGGATCCACAATCAATGGCCATGGAAACAGCAGTTAAGAAATCAGACAACATATTGCACTGAAAAAATCTGCTTCAAAAGACTTCTTTAAAGTGTTTAAAAGCAAAGACATTACTCTGAAGATTAAGGTGTGCCTAACAAAACTATGCTCTGGTAGCATAGTGCCTAAGGCCCTTGACTGCTAACCAGAAGGCTGGCAGTTCAAACCCTCCAGCCACTCCTTGGAAGGAAGATGGGGCAATCTACTTCCATAGTGATACTGCCTTGGAAACCCAAGGAGGGGTCGCTATGAGTCAGGTCCGACTCAACAGCACATAACAACAACAACAACAACAACCAAAACCATGGCATTTTCAATTGCATCATATGCATGTGAAAACTGGACCATGAGTAAGGAAGATTGAAGAAGAACTCATGCGTTTAAATTGTGTTAGTGAAAATACTATGGACTGCCAGATGAATGAACAAATACGTCTTGGAAGAAGTACAGTTGAAATGTGCCTCAGAAGCAAGAGTGATGAGACTTACTCTCTGGTACTTTGATCATGTTGTCAGAAGGGACCAGTCCCTAGAGAAGAATATCGTGATTGGTAAAGTAGAGGTCAACAAATAAGAGGAAAACTTTCATTGAGATAGCCCGACACAATGGCTGTGACAATGGCTCAATTATTGCAAAGATTGTAAGGATAGAACGGATTTAGATAATGTTTCACTCTGTTGTACAGAGAGTTGCTATGAAACAGAACCGACGCAATGGCACCTGACATCCTAACAACCCTCTAATGTCCTTGTTTCCATATAAAATAACGCATGTATACATTTGCTTGAGTAAATATTATTACTTGTAGGCAAATAATAATAATTCAAAGTAAAGCAAAACAGAATTGGCCCAGTTGATTATGGGCAATGAGACTAACAACAGGTTCATAAATGAGCTTTTGCATAAAAACAGAGACTTGTGTTTTTGTCTCATTGTAGGTCACTTTTCAATCTCTTAAATCAACACTTAAACATTGAGAAATCATATAATAACATATTCTTCACCACACTGTATTTAGTTTATTCAGAAAACTCTACATGATGAACTTCAACTTCCTAACTAGAATAATACTATTTCAATCTACTGGTATTTTAGGAGATTAGAGGATTGGTGACACATTATTCTAAGATTTAAATCTGATTAATAGTTAATTGCATCCATATGCACAGATACTAATTAGGAGTGCTTTCTATGAGTCATAGCTATTATAGGAAAACCAGGAATAATTTTGTAATTAGTTTAAAATAAACCATAATGTTGAATAATAATTGATAATGATCATTGAATGGACCTTGCGAAAATTATTAATTTGTTGACATATATATTAGTTTGTATGTAGCTTACATATGTTCATTATAAAGCAATTTTTAAGACAATTAAAGATAATTTATTCCTTTGCAGCCAAATATTAACATATATTTCACAAGTGTTTTCATTATGAAAAAAAATTCTTCTATGTTGAACATGTATTTAAAGCAGTAACAAGAAAGAGGTTATTTACTAGTTATGAAAGTATATAAAACACAGTTAAAAATAATTTTATTGGTACTTTTGTATTATTATATACTTAAGATGTTTTCAAGTAAAAAATTTCTGAAGTCTTAGAGGCTGGATGAACCCCTAAAAATACTACCCTGAGATAAACTTTAAACCTTAAAACAAAATTGTCTACCGAAGTCTTTCTAAAACCAAACAATAGTTTAGCTTTACTAGGAGTGCCTTGAGCATCATGCTCTTTTAAGAACCACATATATGGGATCAAATTGATAACATAACTTGCAAGATTAGATAGGAAATTTAAAGGGCAGTGAGTTTATGTTAATGAAGGAGGAACAACTCAGAAAAAGCATGAAAAAAATGGTTTCACAACTCAAAGAATGTAATCAGTGTCACTGATTGTACCTGTAGAAACTGTTGAATCAAAGGCTGGTGGTTCAAATCCACCAGCCACTCCTCGGAAGGAAGATTGGGCAATCTACTTCCGCAGTGATACTAACTTGGAAACCCAAGGAGGGGTTGCTATGAGTAGGGTCCAATTCGACGGCACATAACAAAAACAACAACATGTATATTGTCAACAATAATAAAATTATATATATTGCAGGAGTGGGAGCTCTGGTAGCATAGTGGCTAAGACACTTGCCTGCTAACCAGACGGCTGGTGGTTCAAACCGACCAGCCACTCCTCGGAAGGAAGGTTGGGCAATCCTACTTCCGCAGTGATACTGCCTCGGAAACCCAAGGAGGGGTCGCTATGAGTCGGGTTTGACTCGACGGCACATAACAACAACAACAACATATTGCAGGAGCTCTGGTGGCAAAGTGTTTAAGGTATTTGGTTACTAACCAAAAGGTCAGAGTTTCGAATCCACCAGCCACTCCAGAAGAGAAAGATGAGGAAGTCTGCTTCCGTAAAGATCACAGCCTTGGAAACTCTATGGGGGCAGTTCCACTCTGTCCTGTAGGGTTGCTATGAATCAGAATCAACTAGATGGCAGTAGGTGTATTTTATGTAAGTTTTATTCATTATTTTCAGATACACGAGACTTGGTATCACACTTCATAAAATATCGGACACTTTCATAAACACATACTACTCAAATGGTTCAATTAAGTCTCAAGTGATGGATACTTGTTATTGCAAATGCTCAACTAACAAAATTAACACACTGATTGATAAATTCAATTAAAAAAACTTTTGAATAATCATCATTATATATATTTTTATAAATAACTTGTGACAACTTAAATTAGTCATGTTAAACTTATTTGAAAATAGTGAAAAAGGGTCATAGATTTAGGCAAATATTATCTTGAAGCAAAACTAATTGGGGAAGATCCTTCTTAGGCCTTGTGCAAGAAAGTTCAATATCTAAATTTACCATGTTGCTATTGTGTCAACTCTGGCTCACAGTGACCTTAGTGTAACAGAGCAAAGTGTGGCCCAGTCTTATGCCCTCTTCATGATATTTTGTTATGTTTGAGCCCATTTTTGTGGCTATTGTGTCAATCCATCTCTTTAAGGGTTTACTTCATATTTTTTACTGAATCTCTACTTAAGAAATACGGTGTATTTTTCTAACGAGATTCTTGATGTGGTGAGAATTAACAAGAACCACTTACAATTTCTCACCAAAAAGGCAAACACAGACACATATGTACATTTATGTTTGTGTATATATATATATATATATGAAAGCAAACTCACTGCTGTGGAGTTGGATCTGACTCATAGCGACCCCTCTTGGGTTTCTGAGGCAGTATCACCACCGAAGTAGATTGCTCAACCTTCCTTCTGAGGAGTGGCTGGAGGGTCTTCTGGTTAGCAGTCAAATGCCTTAGGCACTACAGCCACCAGAGCTCCCATGTTTATATGAGGTTTTATTTGTCTTCTAAATTTGCTAGTATGTGTTGAAATCACAGTGTAAAATAATATTTAATGATCAACTATTTGTATGTAAAAATGAAAATATTCATAACACCAAAAAGATAATTGAACCTCTGCATCAACAGATAAGTAATATGAATTATAAAATTTGTAATTTCACATTAGAAGATAATAAAGAAAATGCAATATGCTTATGATTTCTAGTGTAACAGCAAAAGAAATGTGACAACTATATAATCATGAATATCTATTTTCATGTTCACTGAAATTTGTAAAGGCTTTTATATTTGTAAGCTCTAATTAAACCTACTGTTATGTACTAAATACATGATGAAATGACAACATAATGAAGATTAAAGTTTAGAACTAGTTCAAAACATAAGTACAGCATATTCTTCTGTAGGCAAATTTTTGAGCTATCAATTATACACATAACATTTATCATGCTCAGTACTATGTACCAAATATCTCTCAGTCTGCTTGATGTGTTTTGATGGCAACAATTTTATTTCATAAGAAGAAGAGGAAAAGAATTGCCTCTCTTTTGCACTTTTTATAATTCTTGTACTTTTTTTAAAATGTTTGACAATTTCAGGAATATATTGTAATTATACTGGTTGTTTCTCATACATTTCCTTATTCATGGGAACAAATCATTAAAAAAGCATGATACATGTGAAATACTACACTAGACAGAAAATTTTTGCTTATAAGCAAATTGAATATACTCTATATTCTCTATTAAAGTCTCCTTTCCTCAAGACTATCCCCTTAGGATCTAATTTACAAACTTGGAATATACAGCACTAAGCAGATTTTCTTATACCCAAAAATGTTAACTTAAAAAGAAAATTTAAGTGAGTAATCTATACTTTTTCATTTTTCACTCATACTACCAACTTGATTATGAATGTCACAAAGCTCCCAGAACAACAGTAGAAAGTAAACAAGGACAACAGATTTAAGACAATGATCAAAATATATTTTGATTTTGCAAAGACTTAAATGAGTTTGTCTAAAAAAGATTGAATCAAAATGTAAACACAAATATCATTTCACCCACTGCAGTACTATTTCCATTTTAGTTAAACAACTAAATGATTTTGAAAACTTGTGTACTCCTACCACATAAGCTCTGTGAGGGTAGGGATTTTTCTCTATTTTTATTCTAGCCCCTAAGAAAGTTCCCAGTACTTAACAGGCTCTGAGTAAATAACTGTTAAATTTAAAAATGGCAACATTTGTCACTTAGGTATTTGTTTAAATATCTAGAATCAACTATGGAAATGAAAGTTGAGAGTGATATAGGTACACCACTCAGTAACTCCTATATTTAGGTGGAGGCAGCAGAGAAAACAGAGCACTCATAGAAAATAAAAAACAACAACTCAAATCACCTGGAGAATTAGAAGGACGAAGACAAAATGAGATGTCTTTTTTCAACCCTACCCAGCACCTTTAACTTATCAGAGTTTGATTACATGATATAAATCTCCAAAGGCAAACCAGAGCCAAATCTTAAACCATTGTGAACTGGTATCTCTGCAAAAGTCAGGGAAGGACAAACTGAGAGAATCTTTATGATACAGAAGTGGTCTTCATTCATAAGAATTTCTGGACTGTAAGGATGTGCTTGCAGACCCCAGTTTGAGAAACACTGATGAAAGTTGTTCATAAAGACACAGCTTTTCAAATGTGCTTTCAATTGCTTATTCCTAAAAGACTTTTCTCTGTTATAAAGGAGAAATCAACATCAACAATACGGCAGGCAAGACCTCAAATATTGGCATTAGAAAAGGGTCGCAAAAATTGGAGAGGCTTTAGACTCTGGTTTGAGAAACAACAGAGAAGTGAACTAGATAAGACCAAGGAATCCTGATTTTTGGACCTGATTTTTTGTTTCTATGTATCAGTTGCCTGTCAATATACAGCTGTAACCATTTTTTAAGTACCTTCAACAAAATTTTACGTGAATATATTGTGTATTTCACCACTCCTCGGTTTGTCATACTGTGTTGGTTTACGTGTTGCTGTGTGGATGGAGGCTATGCCACTGGTATTTCAAATACCAGCAGGGTCACCCATGGTGAAGAGGTTTCAGTAGAGCTTCCAGATAAAGACAGATTGGGAAGAAGGAAGGGGTCATCCACTTCCCAAATAACTGAACAGTGAAAAATTTTATAAATAGAAGTGAAACACTGTTATATTACTGATAAACTTGAAGAATAGACCTGAAACATTGTCTGATACAGTGCCAGAAGATGAGTCCCTCAGATTGGAAGACACTCAAAATATGACTGGGGAAGAGCTGCCTCCTCAAAATAGAGTTAACCTTAATGACATGGATGGGATAAAGCTTTCAGGACCTTCATTTGTTGATGGGGCATGACTCAAAATGGGAAGCAACAGCTGCAAACACTCATTAATAATTGGAAGGTGGAATGAATAATGTATCAATGTAGGAAAATGAAATGGAATGCATGAAGATTGATAGCCTAAAGCACTAGTGAACTGAAATGGACTGGTATTGGCCATTTTGAATCAGACAATTATATGGTTTACTATGCCAAGAATGATAAATTGAAAAGGATTGGAGTCACATTCATCACCGCAAAGAATGTTTCAAGATCTATCGTGAAGTGCAATGTGTGATAGGATAATACCCACATACCTGCAAGGAAGACCAGCTATTTACTCACTTCTGCAACCTGAAATTGAACAAATATGCAATCAGGAAGTATTGATTATTACTAGTAATTGCAATGTAAAAGTTGGAAGCAAAGAAGAATCACTGGTAGTTGGGAACTGTGGACTCGGTGATAGAAATAACATTGAATACTGCATAATAGGACTTTGCAAGATAAATTATTTATTCACTACAAATATCTTTTTTCAACAACATAAATGACAGCTGTACATATGGACCTCTCCAGACGAAATACACAGGAATCAGATTAACTATATCTGTGAAAGGAGGAGCTGAAGAAGCTCAATATCTTCAGCCAAAAGAAGGCCAGGTGGCGACTGTGGAACAGACCATCAACTGCTCATATGCAAGTTCAAGCTGAAGCTGAAGGCAATTAAAACAAGTCCACAAGAGGTAAAATATAATCTTGATTATATCGCTCCTGAATTTAAAGAATAGATTCAATGCATAGAACACCAGTGATCGACAACCAGAGGAATTATGGGATGACATCAAAAACATCATCCACGAAGAAAGCAAAAAAGTCATTAATAAGACAAGAAAGGAAGAAAAGACCAAACCGATGTCAGAAGAGACTCTGAAACTTGCTCATGAATGGACAGTAGCCAAAGCAAATGGAAGAAATGACAAGATAAAAGAGCTGAACAGAGATTTCAAATAGCAGCTCAAGAAGGCAAGGTTAGTTATTATAATGAAATGTGCAAAAACATGGAATTATAAAACCAAAAAGAATACACTTAGCTGTAAGACTCAAGCTGTAAGACCTGAAGAAAAAATTTAAGCCTTGAGTTGCAATAGTGACAAAATATTGAACAATGCAGGAAGCATCAAAAGAAGATGGAAGAAGTACAGGGTTATTGCACAAAGAAGAACTGGCTGATGTTCAACTATTTCAGGAGGTGGCATATGATCAAGAACCAAGGTGACTGAAGGAATAAGTCTAAGCTGAGGTGAAGGAATCGGCAAAAAACAAGCCTCCAAGAGTTGACAGAATACCCATTGAGAGTTTTAACAAATGGATGTCATGCTGAAGGCATTTGCTCATCTATGCCAAATAATTTGGAAGACAGCTACCTGGCCAACTGACTGGAAGAGATCCATATTTGTAACTATTTCAAAGAAATGTGATCCCACAGAATGTAGAAATCATCAAACAATATTATTAATATGACATACAAGTAAAATTTTGCTGAAGATATTTCAAAGATGATTGCAGCAGTATATTGACAGGGAACTTCCAGAAATGCAAGCTGAATTCAGAAAAGGATGTGGAACGAGGGAAATCATTTCTGATGTCAGATGGATCTTGGCTGAAACCAAAGGATACCAGAAAGATGTTCACTTGTGTTTTATTGACTATGCAAAGGCATTTGACTGTGTGGATCATAACAAATTATGGATACTATTGTGAAGAATTGGAATTCCAGAACACTTTATTGTGCTCATGAGGAACCTGTACATAGATGAGGAGGAAGGCTGACATTCGAAAAGAACAAGGGGATACTGCAATGATTTAAAATCAGGAAGGGTGTGGTTCAAGATTTTATCCTTTCACCATACTTATTCAATCTGTAAACTGAGCAAATAATCTGAGAAACTGGACACTATGAAGAAGAATGTGGCATTGGGATTGGAGGAAGACTCATTAACAACCTATGATATGCAGATGACACAACCTTGCTTGCTGAAAGTTAAGATGAATTGAAGCACTTACTGATGAAGATTAAAGAATTACAGTCTGCAGTATGGATTACATTTCAATATAAAGAAAATGAAAATGCAACTGACCCATAAGTAGCATCACAATACATGGAGAAAAGATTGACATTTTCAAAGATTTCATTTACGTGGATCCACAGTCAACACCCATGGAAGCAGCAGTCAAGAAATCAGATGTCATATTGCACTGGACAGATCTGCTGCAGATGACCTCTTTAAAGTGTGGAAGGGCAAAGATCTCATTTTGAAGACTCAGGTAGGTGCACCTAACCCAAGCCATGGTATTTTCAATTGCCTCATATGCATATGAAAGTTGGACAATGAATAAGGAAGACGGAAGAAGAGTTGATGCCCTTGAATTGCAGTGTTGGCTAAGAATACTGAAAATACCATGGACTACCAGAAGAACGAACAACTCTTTCCTGGAAGAAGTGCAGCCAGAATGCTCCTTGGAAGCAAAAATGGCCAGATTTTATCTCACCTACTTTGGACATGTTGTCTGAAGGGACCATTCTCTGGAGAAGAATATCATACTTTGCAAAGTGGAGGGTCAGCGAAAAAGGGGATGACCTTCAACAAGATGGATTGACACAGTGGCTGCAGTGATGGGCTCAAGTACAGCAAGGATTGTGAGGATGGTACAGGACCGGGTAGTGTTTTGTTCTGTTGCACCGAGGGTGGCTATGAATTGGAGCCGATTCAACAGCACCTCACAATAACATCTCTAATAGGTAGTCTGTAATCTTGTGATGGAAAAACATCTTTAACTTTTCCATGCCTCAGTATTTATGAAATTAACAGTTGGATTACTGTTGTGTGCTGTCAAGTTGATTGTGAGTTGTAGTGACCCTGTATGATGGAACAGAACTGCCACATAGTGTTTCTTAGGTTGTAATCTTTCTGGAAGCAGATTATCAGATCTTTCTCTCATGGAGCTTCTGGGTGAGGTCAAACCACTGACCATTAGGTTAGCAGCCAACTGCTTTATATGCATATATATATATATATATTTTTTTTTATTTTCAAAATAAATTTTAAAAAATTATTAAAAACAGTTATATATAGTGTTTAAAAATATGTGAATGCAGTCTTTATTTAGGAAACTTCTGGCTTTTAAGTATAGAAGCTTAACTTTTTTGGTTTTTTATTAAAAATTACCTAGAAGTATTTCTCTAGATTTCATGCAACAGTCATAATATACTCTACATTATATTTGCACAAAATCTATCTATAAGATAATAGAACTACTTCCTTGCATCATTTATGTACACCACACAGTGTTACATTGTACTGTGATGCTTTCAATGTTCCAAAGTATGTTTATATCTTCTGTTTTATTTGATCTTCAGAATAATTCTGCAAGGTGGATGGGGAAGTATTATTATCCTGATCTTATAAACTGATGCAAGTTTAAATGAAATATGTGGCATGGCTCCGGCTCAGCTCACTTCAACACAGCCTGGCCATTGATTTGCAACTAGAGCATAACCTAAATTTTATGTATCCCAGAAATGTGATAGCTGGCTATAACTCTCACAACATTCATTTCAAATAATATTTTATTTAGGCAGTTACATGTCTATATTCCCCGAAGTGTTGGAATTGCTTATTAAAGGAAAAAAATGGCATTTCTCTTCCTTTACATACCACCTCCATCTCTAATCCTATTTTCATTGCCCTATTTGGCTGAACAATCTGATCTCTCGCTAGGTTTGCATTTAAAGAATATGCTATTATAATATTTTTTAAAAGTAAATAATTTTATACCCCAATTTTGTCTTTGGGGCACATTTTAAAATAAAACTGAAAATAGACATCATATATTATGGGTCAGTGTCCTTCTTTAAGATCAATAATAAATCTAACTTGCATTACACTTTTCTGCTATTAAGTATGCATATAGATCCCATGCCTTAGATGAACCCAAATCAAATAGTACCAGGGAGGTACTAAACTCTGTGTCTTAGTGTTCTTATTTGTAAAATAAGTACCAAACAAACAAACCTTCTGTGCATTTTAGAGGAGCTTTGGTGGCATATTGGTTAAGTGCTCAACTGTCAACTAAAAGTCAGCCTTTGAAACCTACCAGCTTCTAGGCAGGGTAAAGATGTGGTAGTCTTTTTCTGTAAAGATTTACAGTCTTAGAAACTCGTTGTTCTCTACCCTATAGAGTCATTATGCTTCAGAATCAACTTAAATCAAAGGCAGTGAGATTTATTTTGGTTTGGTGCCTTTTAGAGTTGATTTAAGTTTTATGAGTAAAATTCTTTGAAAACTATAAACCAATATTTAAAATAAGAAATAGTTATGTTAATAGTAATAGATAAGATAAGTACTGCAAATTAAGGACTGTTATTACATAGTAAAACTTTTGCTCAGCAGGTAATTATTTTTGCCCATTATTCAATTCAACAGCATGTACTCTATACTTTGGTCAACCATAGTTTTTATGCAAAAAAAAAAAAAAAAAGCCAAAGAAAATTTTAGGAAGTACATAATTAGCATTTTTTCCTGGTTCCCCATTTAATAATCAGAGCATAAATATTAAATGCAACTGAAACAAATAATCCCACTCTGAGAGCACAAATTAGAAATAAGAAAGTAGAAAGGAGTCACAATAAATGGTACTTTAGACTAGAAATTTATCCAAATTTATAATTTGTGTAGTGTAGTCCTATTAGTTAACTCTTCAGAGAATAAAGCATCTATTGGTACATGACCAGAAATAGAAGTGGATTTTACAAAGTAGAGTGGGTAAAAGTAAGATTAAATTAGTTACATGACTACATATTTAAAAAACACCACAAATACGTCTAAGTACCAAAAGGGAAAAAAAAAAAAAAAAAAAAAAGAGAAAACTTGAGGGAGTGGGAGCAGACAAAAGACAGTGTAAGGAAAAAGATATTTTTGACATACCCACTCTTCAATTCACACATGATTAGGTTCCAAACACCAAGTTGCTATGTGAAAATCAGCATTATGTGAAAATGGAGGATGTACACATCAGTTCATAAAATTGAGGATGACTGCATCGTTATAAAGAGCTCTGGTGGCATAGTGCCTAAGGCATTTGACTCCTAGCCAGAAGGCCAGTGGTTCAAACCCACCAACATTATAACTGTCAAACTGTATCATTATATATATATACACACCTGACAAATTACATCTAATTGCCAAGCCACTGAGAATCATGGTTCAGCCAAGTTGACACATAACCTTAACCATCACAGCCAGAGTTATTCTCACCTTGTACGTCAGGGTTTGTTACCGCTAGACGTACATCATTAATGAGCAAAATAATCAGATAATAGATTTTTTTACTATGGTGATAAATGCAAAATAACAGATAACAAGATACTAAGTAAGGACTTGTTGTTGTTGTTGTTATGTGCCGTCGAGTCAAACCCGACTCATATCAACCCCTCCTTGGGTTTCCGAGGCAGTATCACTACGGAAGTAGGATTGCCCAACCTTCCGAGGAGTGGCTGGTGGGTTTGAACCGCCAGCCATCTGGTTAGCAGGCAAGTGTCTTATCCACCATGCTACCAGAGCTCCCGTAGGTACATTTTA